>NW_021630093.1:160339-225676 GCF_900700375.1 Denticeps clupeoides
CACATATACACACACACACACGCACATACCACACACACGCACACACACGCATACACCACAACACACACACACACACACACACACACACACACACGCACACACACACATGTACCACACACACACGCACACACACACACACCTCCCTATCTGAGCCTGCAGACAGTCCGGGCAGGTGTATAAACAGCTCCACCTTCCTGTCCTCTGCCTCCTGCCCGCTGAAGGCACGTTCCGTCTTTGTTGTTCCGTGCCCACCTGCCGGTACCCTGTATTTATGTTCCCATCTTGTCTGCGTTTTTGTGTAAAGACAGCTGCGTGACCCAGCTTGCCACTTCCTGTCACGGAAATGGACCCTCCCACTACCCAGCAGCCCCCACTCAGGTAGCAGGTAGACACCTACCTGTCAACTCACATCCTGAAACAGGAATACGAATACATGCTCTTACTAGAACTCATCAGATCATAATCTAATGAAGGTTCCTGTTAGCGTTCCCATTCAGCTTCAGAACAAGAAGGGCCAAAAAGTGCTCGGGGGCGGGTCTACAACACTGCTGGTTGCTGATTGGATGTCCAAATCGTCCCACGTCTCATTGTACAGCGTTTAAACACAAAACACAAAAAATCAGCAGAACCAGAGAAGAGGAACAGATCTAGAAGCAACAACTTCAACAGGACCAGACGTTTCTTCTCAAAAGAACCTGAAAGACGAACGTGGACCTTCTACCACGCATGCGTTTCTAAAAAAGAGAAAGGAACGTCAGAATGTGAGGAAACGGCTGATGCCAGGTTCCACCACCTGAGGAACTTGGCTCTGGACCCCGTGACCTCGGTGTAATCAGATGTTCTCCGGTGTAAACTACGGGTTCGGGTGTGACACCCAATCTGCGGCGATAAGGTGGATTTCCGTCCAGTTCCTCACGCCCGGCCCAGTCCTGTCCTCACCCAGCACGACCGCCAGGTTCTAATGTTCCTTCGATAAAGCCTGGTGCCGAGGAACTTCCTGCAGGTGCTGATAGAAGGTGGGCGGGAACTACAGATGGATTATGGGGACGGTCAGGTGTCGGGTCAGGCGTCCCGCCGGACGTCCGCAGCGAACCCACGGCAGGCCAGAGGCGTCGCCCGCAACCACGGGCCTTCAGAGAGGAACGTTTAATTACCCCAAAAAGCACTTCCTGCCAGACGGCCCCACCTCACCCCTGTCAGCTCAGTTTAATCTCGCCCCTCGTTTGTCATTTCAGATCCTCGGCACGTCAGGACGGAGCACCGAGGTTTTCCAAAAAAATGCCACAGGCTGCTTTGATGAGAGACGATTATATTTCTATCCTGCACAAGCCTCATTTCATAATCCCATTTCACATCATATCTTCATATTTCTGACCAGAAAGGAACAGGAAGTGGCCGCGGGTTAAAGTGAAGTGAGCACAGCAGCACAGCACATGGTGCACACAGTGAAATGTGTCCTCTGCATTTAACCATCACCCTGAGTGAGCAGTGGGCACCATGACAGGCGCCCGGGGAGCAGTGTGTGGGGACGGTGCTTTGCTCAGTGGCACCTCAGTTGGCGGATCGGGATTCGAACCGGCAACCTTCTGATAACGGGGCCACTTCCTTAACCGCTAGACCACCACTTCCCCGTCGGGTGGTAGTAGCCTAGTGTGTAACACACTCGCCTATGAACCAGAAGACCCAGGTTAATATCCCACTTAATACCATCGTGTCCCTGAGCAGGACACTTAACCAGGGGGGGACTGTCCCTGTCACTACTGATTATAAGACGCTCTGGATAAGGGCGTCTGGAAAATACCGTAAATGTAAAATGTAAATTGCGTTCTCTTCCGTTCCCCTCCTAATACCCCCCCGTCCACGCCCACCTCAGCAGGTCATGGTGATTTCAACATTCTTTTAATGGGACTAAGATCCTAGAAGTGGAACTGAGCGGAAAACATCTGAAGCGGGTGGAAAGTCCATCATCTCATCCCCGGGCGGAGCTCACGGCCCAGAAATCTTGCGTAAGCCTTATTTACCGCCTTATTCGTCCGCCGAGACTGTAACCATATGTACGCGGTGTTGTCACCTCCCGTTGTGGGACTCGGGGCCTCCCAGGACCTGCAGCTCCGCCGCTACGCCTCCTCCTCCCAGCGATTCCCAGGGAATATTCCGGGTCCCGGTTCCACCAGCACCCACAGTAGGTTTTATATCCCTGATTTAAATAATATTCTTTCATACATTTGCACTCATTTTTCTCATAGAAAGGAAAATATTCCACAAACATTAACGCAAATATATATTCCAGAAACAGCAAAGAAAAGTCAGAGCTGGAACTTTGGTAAAATATATCGTTTTTATTTTATTTCTTCATACAAACAAATAGTATGAATGTTCAGGATTTAATGATCTAGAAACGGCCCGTTCTTTTTGTGCCTCGTCGCTCTGTGGACAAACCCCAAAAATACTCCATCACTCCACCTCTTCTACTCTGTCGTTTATTCGTATGTACAGATTCAGGTGCTTGTCTGTGTTCCGTGTAGAACGTGCAGAACTCGGAACTCCCCAACCAGGCTGAATAAAACTCAACCGTAACCAGAGGGACCGCCGCCGCACACGTGTTCTGGGGGGGACGGTGAAGGTGAACGGAACGTGCGGTTTTCACAGTGATAACACGCCCCGGTACGTCCTGTCCACGGTTCTCCAGCGGGAACACTGACCCAGAACCCAGGAGTGAGCGCTCAAGAACATCTCCCTCTCTTGCATATCCAAAAATTCAAGTAGAAAGAAGCGGGATGTAGTGAGAAAGTAACCAGACGCAGAGAACAAAAGAGTTCTCCGGGTTCCTCAAGGTTCCTTGGGTAACTAATGGGGGGGAGGGGGGGAAACAATTGGTGGATTTTTGGCAATTAACGGAGATCAAGCAGGTAGGGTGATGGGCCGATGGAGAAAGGATGAAACCTGAACTCGCCCTCACCCCAGAGTAAACCCTCTGCCTTTGATCTGCTGTCTCGCATCTGATTGGACGGCTCATCCCGCCACGTGCCGGTGAAGCAGAAAGTCGGAATTTTCCCTCCTAACTAGCACGCGGCCTTCGTGGAAAATTCAGTGGCACTCGGCCCGACCCTTGACCCCGGAGGATGAGCCGCAGGCCTGGCGTGGGCCCAGCAGACGAGCGGCCAATCGATCCGCCGTGTCGCGTTGCTCCGCTAGCGAGACGTTCTAAACCCCGAGCGGCCATTAGACGTATTGATCCGGGTGGTTGACAGGACAGAGGCCGTTTTTAAACGTTTACGGGACAAGGACATCAGACCTAAAAGAAAAGGTGGAATGTAAAAAAATAAAATAAAAATACTGTGGGCCAGATGGTATATACAAAAAAACGGTTAGGCAGCTTAGTGAATTAATTGCTTAGAAATTAAAAATAAATTATTATAAAATAGATTTCTGTACACATATATATATATATATATATATAGCATTATCTCCATTTTTGCCATTCAAATGCAGAGGAAAAAACTAGTTTTGTCCATCACTGTCAATCCCAACCGAAGTCGTGTCCCGTCATCTGGTAGAACTTCATGTTGAAGGGCCTGTAGAAGTCGCGCAGCCTCTGCACCACCTCCGGGTGGATGTTGGGGTGGGTCCGGCCTTTGGTTTTTCCCAGGCAGTGGGGCTTGCTGCTGCCCTCGGCCTTCTTGAGGCAGGGGAAGCCCTTGGTCTGGTTGAAGTAGAAGTGTTTGTCCGTGATGATCCTCTTGAGGCCCAGGAAGTCCTGCACTCGGCCCAGCTCTCCAGCCGGGTCGCTGATGAGCCGCTCGCCGCTCACGAACAGGATCTGGTCCATGGGGAAGAACTGCAGCCAGTTGTCCAGGTGCTTGGCGTAGATGCCAATCTGGATGGCGCTCCAGGACGTGTCGATCAGACCCGTAGTCCTATTTTTGAAGGTCAGGCTCTCAAAGGAGGGAATGTCTGGCTTCTTGGACAGAGTCTGGGTGTAGTCGGAGATGGCCCTGGTCACAGGGTCCCGGACCACTACGATCAGCTTGGTGTCCCGCGACATGGCGCTGATTCTCGCCGGGGCCTCCCTGGTCACGAAGTAGCTGGGGGTCTTCTCCATGGTGATCTGGCCCTCCAGGGTCTTGGGCATGAGCTCCCTGAAAAGCAAAGGAGAGAAGATGAGTGAGATCGCCGTGTGGCCACGCCCTCAGGAGCACTAATCCCTTATTTAGCTTTTTTTTTTTTAGCATTTAGCATTTTGCTTCACAACACGTAAATATACAAGCTGCTGGGATAGCGAGGGGCTTTCTAATTACCACTCGAGAAGCAGAACGTGGCCCTCACTCCACATCATGGTGATGAAATCACGTCGGAATTATTACAGCTGGACCCCCAGTCGCCGTCGCGACACGGTCATGAGAACAGGAGAACGTTTCTTTTCCTGTTCCAGAACGAAAGAGCGAGCGCGGCGCCCTGCCAGACAGGAGTCGGCTTTCAGAAGCGGCCCAACACCGCAGGAAAGCGGTCAGAGCGCGGAGATAAGCGTCCGCGGCGGAACAGGATCCCGAGAACCGCAGACCTGGCTCTGGTGTGTGTGGTTAATAGAGTTGTCCAACGTGAACCTGCTTCTTTCATGTAATTATCATCGTATCGTCCTGATCATCATCGCCTCGGAAAAGTCGAGTATGTCGGCACTTTTTAACACACCGAGACGGCAGAATCCTCCCCGGACTGTAGTTATTAGTGCAAGCGACACACACACACACACACACACACACACACACACTCTCCTCCACTTCACCATAAACCTTAACAGCCCTTTAATTCTTTACTCTTCCACTCGGGAAAATAGAACTCGGAATCCGGAGCTGAAAAGGGCCATTAAGTCCCGGTGGTTCCGGCGGTGCGGTGAGCCGGTGACGTAGGGGACGACTCCGAGCGATCTGCTCGTGAGTAGGAGGGACGAGGACGGAGCAGGAAAAGCCTCCTGAACGGGTTCAGGACCCCGAGCCAACAATGGCCTTTATCCGGCGGTGATTTATGAGGTGACCCTCTCTCTACGGATTCCTTCAGCCGGTTGCGTGACACCGAGACCCTTCTCGTCTTTGAGAACGGGCCTTTGTCCCGCAGTGAAGTGGCCGTGGGGGCGGCGGAGCTTGACATGCCCCTCGAGACACTTCAGAAGAGCGGAGAGGGCCATCGACACACCCGCCGCTCGGCCATTTGCGTGTTTAAGGCCCCCACGAAGCCGCGGTTCACCCGCGGTGAGCTGAAGCGGCGTCCGTACTTATTTACGTCCTGAGTGCCGGCGCCCTTGTTTACTGTCCCCCGTCTTTGTTTTACGGGCATCTGTGCCGTCTCCGCAGTGGACCTCTTCCAAGTTGAAAGAGATGCCAGAAGAGACGAGATAAGACGAGGACGCAGACGCTCGGCTCGCATGACAACTTCAAACCCGAGACCACAGGCCGTCTGATTGGTCGATAGCAGACTGTTGTGTTTCTGGTGACAAAAGGGGGTCTCGCGTCTCTCTTTCATGTCTGCACTGTTATGGCTTTTGGAGACGATGTCAAGCGGCGCTCATGACCGTGGACAGATCTGAGGGAATATGGCGAGCCGCCTCCGGATAAATGACATTATTGATGAGCCGAGTGGCGCTTCGCGCGCCGCAAGAGGACAGGAAGTGCTGAGAGACGCCCTGTCTTCCCCAACACTCGAGTGGGTAAATGGCGGTAAACACAGGCGCCCTTTCTTCAGAGAGAAGATACTCATCTCAGAGCCCAGCGCACTTCTGCTCACATGAAAGGGACGAGTCAGACGCTGGCGGGGGGACCTCAAGCGGCCTTGATAATAATATGCAGCACTTGGTTCTCCATGAAATGATCCCGATTGACGTTCTGACCGGCATCATGGACATGGTCACACGGGTCCGGTCTCTGGCAGCGTTTCTCTGGGCTTGTCCTGCTTATCCGTGGCGATGGCGGTGAACTAGTGGAACCGAGTGGAATTTTACGCCGTGGGCAGCAGCGGGGAACCTCTGGCTCCACGTTAATGGAGGTGCCGGATTGAAGGAGTCCAGAGACTTCGTCTTAACCTGTGGAACCTGTGTGTGTGTCCCTGCTAAATCTAACACCAACCTGCCCGCCACGCCAACTGACAGCCTCTGACAACAGAAGTAAGGGAAGCCATGTGACCGAGGCGCTGGCCGGCCACAAGCCTGCCATTCAGGCCGTTCGCGGCGTCACCGCGTCACCCGATCAGCCGAGGAAGGGCATCCTACGGAGGA
The DNA here is from genome assembly GCF_900700375.1 of Denticeps clupeoides. Taxonomy (NCBI): domain Eukaryota; kingdom Metazoa; phylum Chordata; class Actinopteri; order Clupeiformes; family Denticipitidae; genus Denticeps; species Denticeps clupeoides. The sequence continues at coordinate 166,605 of NW_021630093.1, forward strand.
CACCGTCTCACTGAAGGGATGAATAATGGAGGAGAGAGTAGCCTAACTCACCCTGACCCGGTCCCGTCCTGGACTCAACGTCACCCTGATCCCCTTACCGGTGGCCCCGCCCTCAAACAACACAAAAAAAAGACAGCGAGGCACCTGACTGGTCAATGAGACCCTCCTGATGCCGGTCACTGGCATTTGCCAGTTTCGTAGGTGGTGAAAGACGGATGTGGGGCCATAAAATATTTACATTTCCGGCATTTACCAGACGCCCTTATCCAGAGTGACAGGGACAGTCCCCCCCTGGAGACACTCAGGGTTAAGTGTCTTGCTCAGGGACACGTTGCTGGAAAGTGCTCTGAATTCATCAAATCTCCGCACCTTCCTGACCGCTGGCGAACCGAGACGCCGTACAAACACACGCATCCAACATCCTGCCGGGCTTGGCAGCCCCGTCCAGACAGGTGAGCCCCGGAGCGCCGGGGATTTCCAGGAGCCGGCCAATCAGGAGAGGCGCTGGGGAAGGTGGGAATGGTGAACTCGCAGCTTAATGGTTTACAAATTCCTGGAGAGGAGCCACGTCTCCAGCAGGCCTGTAATTAAGGAAATTACGCGGTGACAGCTACAGTAGTGACACTTCAACTGCCACGCCGCGCCGCTCCCTCCGGCCATCCCGTTTTTCCGCTCCGTTCTGGAGGACAGCCGAGATATTGTCTGGCCCGATATCTCAGGGCATCTAGAAGACAAGATAATTGGCATCAAGTGCGGCGAACTGGCCGTTTAACCATTTGTGCCGCGAGGCCGCGGCGAGCCCAGATGTCAGCGGCGGGTTCGGTTTCGGGGATTCATTACGCCGCTCGGCAGCGGGATGAGAGACGTTTTCTCGCTGCGCCGCGAGAAACCGGATCCCTCAGGCCAGTGCCAGAAAGACAAGATTTTGAAATGGAATCTGAGAACCAGAAAAAAAACCCACCAGAACATGCCGGGCTGGCGCTGAGCGCCGGGACTTTTGTTTATTTTTCCACGACCTTAAAGAAACGGCCGGGTGGATTTCCACACAGTTCAGATACGATCAGAGGAAAACGCGGGACTCATGCCATTCCCAGAGAGGGAATACCGCCGATCCCGGACAATTACCTCCATCAGTTCCACGTATTAATAATAAAAATAAGATATTCGGGGACGAGGGACTTTGAGTCTCTGGGCGTCTGGGTGGAGGAGCACATTCAGGTGGGGTCAGGTGATCTTCACCATCACTCTTATCTGGTGAGCAACAGGAGGACAACAGAACCTTCGTTCTCCTTGGACCGGAAGAATGTAAGGAACCTCGATACTCCTTCATCGGCCACCCCGGTGGGCGTCGCCATGTTTGCCGGCCGGCTGGACCCCTGTCGTTTTGGGGGAACCCTCCCCAGTGGAGCCGTGCCAGTGTGGGCAGGAGGGGACGCCCCCACCCTTCTCGGAACAGAACGGAACACGGGACACTATTCTTGTACGGAACCACGGTGCGAGGAGAGGGGGAAGAGGGACTGGGGTCTGGGGGGTAAGGAGGTGAGGATGAACGATGGGGGTCCGGAACGCGGTCACCTGGTCTGCAGATGGTCGTTCCAGCCCCTCCATCACCTACGAGATGGAAAGTCGGAACAATGCTCCGCTTGTGCCTTTGTTAGCGGCTCTGGGGCGGCTTTACAGGCGCCGCCATTGACAGAACGGACACAAAGGTTCCCCGCTAAAGAACGTCCAGCCCAGCCGAGCAGCGCCGCAGCCTTTGATCGCACCCTGGGAGCCACGAAGGCTCCGCCTACGATTCAGCACATCCGATTCGCTGCGTGTACAGGATGTGGCGCGTGGCGTTCCGTTTACTGGGAAAGCGGTGGAATTCCGGTGATGAAGGCTCCGGGCCGTCAGAACACACCTGCCAGAAGCTTCCACAGCCGCTTGTCAAACGGTCCGGGGAGGGAGAAGTGGACATGGCAGCCGTAACCGAAGTGGCACAATAGCTCCACTCTGGCCGGAGTTGCGAAGGGGCTGAAACCGGAGCCGCCGGAGGGCCGACCGCGGCGCAGTAATGACACATCCCGGCATGAATTCAAATGAGCAGTGCACCGGAGAACCGGGAGAACACCAGATCTACGCAGAACCGTGCATCTCATTCATCTACAGGTTCCTTCATGAAGTTGGCTCACAAGAGGAGGAATTCTGGGACAGAGTTTCACTTTTCATTTCGTTTTTTACATTTACTAATCGACATGGGCCTAAACTGAGGGCGCTGCCGCTGAGGTCAGAGGTCACCGTGACGTCACACGCATGATCTGCGCATTTGGAACTTTCCGACCAGAACTGATCCCGCCCTTCAGAAATAAACACACAATCTCTCAATGGCTGCCAGGTGATCACCGATCAGTCCGGATAATCGATCACTCGATCACGCGGAGCCGCGTTACAGGAGATACGAATAAACCAGGCACTTTAAATAATTAATAAAGTAATTTAATCAGCACGTATGAACGATAAAAATATAAATTGAATTTTATATAAATATAGTTTTTTATATTGAAATATAATTTATAGCTGTTTTATGTTTCTTGAGCGATTTTGGGTCAGATTCATTTCGCACAAACGCGAAATTAAATTAAAACTAAAATAAAATAAAACTCATGTTGACTAAAAATACATTTATTAATTTAATCTCTAACCAAAGCGACGCAAATATCTGTTTTGAAAAATTTGATTTTTATCTCTCATTTTCAATTCGCCGAGCTTTGCGCTCTACATTTTAATATAATAAAAAAAACGATTTATATTTATTTTATTGCCGCTTCATCTGCACGAATTTACACGAATGTGAATATTTATGAATTGTGTTTGAAAAGGTTTTCAATTTTTTCGGTTACTGGCGGCCCGACGCGGAGCAAAAAAAAAAAAAACTTTATACACACGCTGTTTTATCCATTACTTATTATTACTATTATTACTGTTAATATTAATTAAGCGGATAATTGTTCCGAGGGGCCAAATAAAAATCTATATTTTACATAAAGTGATAAAACGAAACAATTTTTTTCGGTTTGTTTAGGACGAATTTTAATCGACTGTCCAGTGATAATTAACAGCGTGATAATCAGGCGCAAATCTTTTCATCTCTTATTCTGATGATGACGACGATAGTGAGGAAGGTTCTGAAGTTCTAAACCCGTACCGGCGGAGCGCGCGCTTTACGGTGATGATGATGATGAGGATGAAGAATCATGGTATAATATTAAAGCCTCTGGACGTCTGACCCGTACCGGCGCAGCGCGCTTTACGGTGATGATGATGAAGAAGAATCGTGGCTTGGAGGAGGGTTCTGAAGTTCTAAACCCGTAACAGAGGAACGCGCTTTACGGTGATGATGATGATGATGAAGAATCATGGTATAATAATAAAGCCTCTGGACGTCTGACCCGTACCACTTCACGGTGGTGATGATGATGATGATGATGAAGAAGAAGAAGAACCACGGTATAATAAAACCTCTGGACGTCTGACCCGTACCAGCGCAGCGCGCTTCACGGTGGTGATGATGATGAAGAAGAAGATGAAGAACCACGGTATAATAAAACCTCTGGACGTCTGACCCGTACCGCTTCACGGTGGTGATGATGATGAAGAAGAAGATGAAGAACCACGGTATAATAAAACCTCTGGACGTCTGACCCGTACCGCTTCACGGGGATGATGATGATGAAGAAGATGAAGAATCATGGTGTATTAAAGCCTCTGGACGTCTGACCCGTACCGCTTCACGGTGGTGATGATGATGAAGAAGAAGATGAAGAACCACGGTATAATAAAACCTCTGGACGTCTGACCCGTACCGCTTCACGGTGATGATGATGATGATGATGAAGAACCACGGTATAATAAAACCTCTGGACGTCTGACCCGTACCGCTTCACGGTGATGATGATGATGATGATGAAGAACCACGGTATAATAAAACCTCTGGACGTCTGACCCGTACCACTTCACGGTGGTGATGATGATGATGATGATGAAGAAGAACCACGGTATAATAAAACCTCTGGACGTCTGACCCGTACCGCTTCACGGTGGTGATGATGATGAAGATGAAGAACCACGGTATAATAAAACCCCAGCACGTCTCACCTGTACCAGCGCAGTCCCCGCTCGTAGTTGCGGTCGAAGAAGTGCGGCTCCGCCCCCACCGCCCTGACGTCGGGGTGCACGCGGAGGAACTCGAGCAGCGCGCGCGTGCCGCCCTTCTTCACCCCGATGATGATGGCCTGGGGCAGCTTCTTGGTGCCGGCGCCGCTGGAGAAGGTGGACAGCGCGCCGGGCTCGTCGTCCTCCGCGGACGCGGACCTGGCGGGGACCTGCGCCCGGGGCAGCAGCCTGGACGCCGGGCCGGGCGCGGACGCGCAGTAGCCGGCGCAGGAGTAGAGCGCGTAGACCCAGAGCAGCAGCAGCATGGCGGCGAGCAGCGCGGCTCTCCGGCGGAGCGGAGCACCGGGACACGGCGGCGGACACGGCGGCGGCGGGCAGCTATATCCCATCAACCCCGCAGCCCATCCTGTCCGCCCTCCACAGTCCTCCCGCGATCATCCCCGCCGCCGCCTCTCGGGCTTCTGGCGCCGGGACGCGGCGCGCAAAACTTCAGCCCCGCGCTGGACCAATGGGGAGCGGGCAGGGCGTGTCTGTTTACACAAGCCAGCCAGTCGGAGGGCGGAGGGGGCGGGGACCGGGCCGACGGCGCGCTCTGATTGGACGACGGGACGTGAAGGTGGAGAGCGCGGTGTTGCCAGGTCCGGGTTCTGAGGCGCAGAATAAATAAAGAAACCCGACAGATGTTATTACACGTCGCGTCCCTCACAATACCGTCAAAAACAGCTGATCTTTCTCCACATCTGGCAACGTGAAACGCGCCGTTCGTCAGGATCAGTAAAAGCCGAGTAAAAAATACAGCCACGACTGCGGCTAAAACTGGTTTAATCCTTTTAAAAAGATGTTATACATACATATATATATGTGTGTGTATTAATTATCGTCATCAACAAAATATTTTGCACAATTTACATCGTTTCGATTCCAAGTGTTATCTGTGCAAATTATACGGACAGCGAATATTTCTGACGAATATTTTATGTATAGAATTATGAATAAAATTAAAAGAGCGTGCAAGGATAATTCCTTGTTTTTTTTTTTACTGCCAAAAAATGATAAAACTGTCGACATCTAAAAACATAATTTTTCACAAATATATAAATTAACAGAAAAATTGATAAAATGAAGATTCATTTAAAAATGAAAAGCTTTTAGATGAGCGGCTTCTCATCCCTCACAAAACCCAGCAGTGATCTGAAAAGATCCGTTCATTTGACTTTTTTGTAATGGCAGGTGAAATTGACAATTTTAGAATTAAACTGAATTAAAACTATGATAAAATGCATAAATATAATTTTTTCTATTCAATGTACAGAACACCATGATAGTCCTCAGGCCCGGATGGCCTGTTCTCTTGCAGAACCCTGACGGCCCTGAGCCTGTCCACAGTCACGTTCTTCACGCTGCTCAGGAGGAACTCTGGACTCGTCCACACCCGTCCCACATGAAACTCACCCACGAAATAGCGAAAGATGGAACCCAGGACCAGTCCTCCAGAGGGAGACGAGGTGAGCTGAATTCTGCTGGGATGTCCTGCTCTGAAGACCACTGGAAGTTCTCCAGACTGGCCCTGATATTCTATCTACAGGCAGGTCGGCGACAGCTGGGACGAGGGGGGCGTGTTGTTAGGAGGAGAGGGGGATCATGGGAGACTGAAGCCAGGGGAGGGATCATGTGTGCTGGGGACAGGTGCAGAGGTCATCTGGATTAGAACACGGTTCTGCAGGGAGTCCACCTCACCGCCAACGCCATTTTATTAAAGACCCCACCTACACACACCTGGCCAGCAGTGTAAAGTCGTGTGGGCGTGGTCAGTTTGCGCTGTCATCGTCCCTCTCTGTGTGATAAATGGCATTTACAGAGCATTATAACCTGATAAATATGAATTATGTCACATATCCAGCTCGGTGTGTCTGAATGCCTCGGCACGTTAGGATGTTTTGCAAGAACTGCTGTCTCAGATGCGACCTTCTTTTCTCTCGCCTCACATTTCCTGCAGTTCTGCCACTGCAACCAAACCGGAAGTTCAAAACATCAGCGCAGAGCGCGACCCTGTCGAAACGCTGTAGTTATGGGTGCATCTGTTGTACTTCCTCCAATAGTTCTAATTCTGTGTGCAATAGCTGTAGTTTTAAATGTAGTAGTTGTAATTCTGCACGTGGAAGTTTTAGTTGTGTGTGGAAGTTGTAGTTGTAGTTGTGCATACGGTAGTTGGGCATGTGGCAGTTGGGGATGTACACATTTACCTTACGTGCAACTAGAACTATCACACATGAAGTGCACACACACACGTTCGTGTGTGCGATAGATGTAGTTATGTGTGTGGTAATTGTAGTTACGTGTGCTGTAGCTCGTGTGTGTGGTAGATGTAGTTATGTGTGCGATAGTTGTAGTTACGTGTTCGGTAGTTTTTGTGTGCGGTGGATGTAGTTTGTGTGTGCTGTAGCTTGTGTGTTCCGTAGTTGTAGTTGTATGTGCGCTAGTTGTAGTTATGTTTGCGGTAGTTTGTGTGTGGTAGATGTAATTACGTCTGCGGTAGTTTGTGTGTGCTGTAGTTGAAGTTACGTGTGCAGTATTTGTAGTTACATGTGCTGTAGTTTGTGTGTGCGGTAGTTGTAGTTACATGTGCGGTAGTTTGTGAGTGGTAGATGTAATTACGTGTGGTGTAGATGTAGTTATGTGTGCTGTAGTTTGTGAGTGTGGTAGTTACAAGGGTGGTAGTTGTAGTTAAGTGTGCGGTACTTTAAGTTACGTGCGCTGTAGTTTGTGAGTGGTAGATGTAGTTTTGTGTGCTGTAGTTCATGAGTGCTGTAGATGTAGTTATGTGTGCTGTAGTTTGTGGGTGTGGTACATGTAGTTACGTGTGCGGTAGCTCATGTGTGCGTTAGTTGTTACGTGTGCTGTAGTTGTAGTTACGTGTGCGGTAGCTCGTGTGTGCGGTAGTTGTTACGTGTGCAGTAGTTGTAGTTTCGTGTGCGGTAGCTCATGTGTGCGCTAGTTGTAGTTACGTGTGCGGTAGCTCATGTGTGCGCTAGTTGTAGTTACGTGTGCACTAGTTCGTGTGTGCGCTAGTTGTAGTTACGTGTGCTGTAGTTGTAGTTAGGTGTGCTGTAGTTGTAGTTAGGTGTGCGGTAGCTCGTGTGTGGGGTAGTTTTTACGCGTGCGCCAGTTGTAGTTACGTGTGCGCTAGTTCGTGTGTGCGCTAGTTGTAGTTACATGTGCGGTACTTCGTGTGTGCGGTAGTTTAGTTACGTGTGCGGTAGTTGTAGATACGTGTGCGGTAGTTGTAGTTTCGTGTGTGGTAGTTCGTGTGTGCGGTAGTTGTAGATACGTGTGCGGTAGTTGTAGTTAGGTGTGCGGTAGCTCGTGTGTGCGGTAGCTCGTGTGTGCGCTAGTTGTAGTTTCGGGTGCGCTAGTCGTAGTTTCGGGTGCGCTAGTCGTAGTTTCGGGTGCGGTAGCTTGTGTGTGCGCTAGTTGTAGTTACGCGTGCACGCTAGTTGTAGTTACGTGTGCGCTAGTTGTAGTTTCGTGTGCGCTAGTTGTAGTTTCGTGTGCGGTAGCTCGTGTGTGCGCTAGTTGTAGTTTCGTGTGCGCTAGTTGTAGTTTCGTGTGCGCTAGTTGTAGTTTCGTGTGCGGTAGCTCATGTGTGCGCCAGTTGTAGTTTCGTGTGCGCCAGTTGTAGTTTCGTGTGCGCCAGTTGTAGTTTCGTGTGCGCCAGTTGTAGTTTCGTGTGCGCCAGTTGTAGTTTCGTGTGCGCCAGTTGTAGTTACGGGTGCGCCAGTTGTAGATACGGGTGCGCCAGTTGTAGATACGGGTGCGCCAGTTGTAGTTACGTGTGCGCTAGTTGTAGTTACGTGTGCGCTAGTTGTAGTTACGTGTGCGCTAGTTGTAGTTTCGGGTGCGCTAGTTGTAGTTTCGGGTGCGCTAGTTGTAGTTTCGGGTGCGCTAGTTGTAGTTACGTGTGCGCTACTTGTAGTTTCGGGTGCGGAAGCTCGTGTGTGCGCCAGTTGTAGTTACGTGTGCGCTAGTTGTAGTTACGTGTGCGCTAGTTGTAGTTTCGTGTGCGCTAGGTGTAGTTTCGTGTGCGCTAGTTCGTGCATGCCCGCGTCTCGCCGCGACGCCACCGTCCTCAGCAGGAAATGAAGAGCAAACGTGAGATGAGCACCAGAAGACGTTTATTGCAAAAGAACAACCCTCCGGTCTTCTTGGACCGGGACTTTGGTTCTGACGGGACAGTGTGATGCAACGTGTCCTTTAGTCCTTACAGTGAACATCCAGACAGGAACCGTACAGAACGCTTCAATTTCACCTCAACTCCTGTCTCCAGCACTGAGCAGCAAGGTCAGTGGTCAGAGGTGAAAGGTGAAACCCCACAATGTAGACCGGCAACATGGCGGCTGCTGGACAAGGCATTATGGGAAAATGCACAGAAATAAATAAAGTAGCGATTTAAAGCGACCTGAGGAAACGTTCCTTTTTAAACCGTCACCACGCCCCTCAGACGCGAAAACCCCGCCAGAGATAAGTTCAGGGGGCGTGGCCTCGACCTGCCGAAGTGGACGGGATGACAGCAGCAGGGGGCGCGGCTTTAACGTCAGCAGTACCAGTCAGGTGTTGCTGCTTTAGTCTCTCATAGCAACAGGAGGGGTGATGGAGGCCACGCCCCCGTCTGGCTCCACCTTGATTTTTTTACAGGTGAGTGCCAGCAGGAGGAGCATGGGCAGGTGCCACAGGCTGCAGAAGAAGAGCTTGCGGGCGTTGGTGCGGTCGCCATGGCGATAGAAGCGGAAGGACAGGTGGGTGATGTACAGGTTGATGGGCAGGGAGATCAGGGGGAACGTCCAGGTGGTGACGCCCACCGCCGGGGCCACGGCGGACAGGCCCACGAGACCCAGGCTGTGGCGCAGCGCCACCGTCCGGCAGAGGGCGGGGTGGGTGACCGACATCATGCGGTAGCCGCCCCTGGAGTAGTCCTCACGCAGGTTCCAGCTCAGAGCGTTGAAGTGAGGGAACTGCCAGCAGTAGAGGAACCCGCCCAGCAGCAGAGCACCTGGACCAGGGGGAGAAGAGGGGTGAGGACAGAGAACCCACACACATACACAACAACCGCACAGACACACACAACACACACACCACCACCAACCACACACCAACCGCACCAAGAACAACAACCGCACCGACACACACACACACACAACAACCGCACCGACACACACACACACGCACACACACCACCAACACACACAACAACCGCACCGACACACACACACAACAACCGCACCGACACACACACACAACAACCGCACCGACACACACACACAACAACCGCACCGACACACACACACAACAACCGCACCGACACACACACACAACAACCGCACCGACACACACACACAACAACCGCACCGACACACACACACAACAACCGCACCGACACACACACACAACAACCGCACCGACACACACCACACACACACACACACACACACACAACAACCGCACCGACACACACACACACACACACACACAACAACCGCACCGACACACACCCACACACACACACACAACAACCGCACCGACACACACCACCACCAACCACACACACACACACACCAACAAAACCACACACACACACACACCCACCACACACACCAACCTCACCAAGAAAAACAACCGCACCGACACACACACACACACAACAACCGCACCGACACACACACACAACAACCGCACCGACACACACACACAACAACCGCACCGACACACACACACAACAACCGCACACACGCACCGACAACCGCACACACGCACCACCAACACACACACCAACAACCGCACACACACATACAAATCCACAACTACTCACACAAAAAAAAAAGACCCCCCCCCCCCCTCACACACACACACAGAAGAAAACATCAGGGCTTTAAATCTACATGTTGTGTAAAGAAGCTGTTGTGTTTGTGGTATATTTGAGGATATTTGATGTCAGTATGAGGACACACATTTCTGCATGCACGACCTGAACCCGACATACAAACTCAACCCTGGCAGGCGTCACCATAACAACGCAGTTAAATCCAGGAAACAGGCCTTTACGGAGCAGATAAACAGCGTACGGCCACGAGTGGAGAGGTTCCCACTCCGTGTGTTACTCATCTCACACGTGGGACAGACTGATCGGGCGTCACATGAGGTCCCCACCTGGGTCCAGAGAGCCCGTGGCCGCGGTCCAGCCCATGACGGGTGGGATGGCGCCCACGACCGCGCCCACCCAGGTGTTGGTGATGCTGAGGCGCTTGAGGGGCGTGTAGCAGCAGGTGTAGAGGACGATGTTCAGCGCGCCTAGGAGGCCGGTGAGGGGATTCACCGCCAGGGTCAGGAGAGACACTCCGGGGACGCCACACGCCAGAGCAAACGACACGGCATGGAGGGGACTGGAGAGGAAAAAACACAGAAGTTTAACCCCATAAACGCGGCCTGGCATCACCATGATAACAGTTCAGTTTAAAGAATTATAAAACCACAAAGTTCTCTGTTAGTGATAATTCAGAATTTACGGGAAAAGGGGCGTGTTTTACATTTACAGCATTTACCAGACGTCCTTATCCAGAGCGACTTACAGTCAGTAGTTACAGGGACAGTCCCCCCCTGGAGACACTCAGGGTTACGTGTCCTGCTCAGGGACATGATGGTAGTAAGTGGGGTTTGAACCCGGGTCTTCTGGTTCATAGTCGAGTGTGTTACCCGCTAGGTTACTAACACCCAGTGACCTGGGCTACTTTTTATTCTCCGAGACACCACGTCCAACTGAGGATTTGGGGACATAAATCGAAACCCTGTGTGCATGTGGGGTTGGGAAAGAGAGGAAACAGGTGACACACACACACAGGGAGACCCCATCTGAAGGCTTCCTGGAGATAAAAGTGGATCTGGTCAAACCCGGGCGTGAAGGGGGCCAATCGAGGGACCGGGGCGGGGCGGGGCCAGAGGTGACACGTGTTTTCAACAGTTACAACCGAAATATGACAAACCCCATCGTTTCAACAACAGAAATGATAATAATAGAAGCCATCACGGCTAATTTACATTCTTCTTCCGAGTCCGACCACCCTGTCTGCAGGACAACAGGACGGTGTCCCGAGTCCCCTGCACGAGGTCGGTGCGGGTTGTTGGCCGGTCGCTGTAACTGATCTTCATCCAGTTGTGTCGTTTACAGAACACGTACGAGGGCCAAGGACGAATATACGCTCCGTCACGTGACACGCCCGGCGAGTTCGCCCGTGTGTCGGCGTGTCAGCAGGACAAAGGCGGCGGGTTGGGTGTCCCATTACTGTGTCAGATTTGTGATGCGCGCCGGCGATAGCGACAGTTCACCGCTCCTGAATAGGAACGCCTCTCCGGGACCGAGGGTCTCAGCTTACCCCCCGACAGGTGCGCAAGGTACCGGGGCGGAGCCGCGGCATACGGTTTCTCCGCTCGGCACGCCCTTCCTCATCATCATCATCATCTAACCACTCAGGACAGGCAGCAAAATCAATACAGTTCATCACTTCCACCACACATTAAAAAATGAGATGTTGTATTTGGCATCTTGTATTCGATTAATCGGTGGAGAATTTACCTGATCTGTCCTCGGACCAGTGGACGGTTCTTGGTTCGGTTCATGTTGGAGTCAAAAGGAACCTCGAAGTACTGCAGAGAACAGGGACAAGACATCAGCCTTACACACACACAGCAGATCCGTACCAGTATTACAGACACACGGTCAGTATTAGCGAACGTGATCGTCCCCATGTCCAAACGGGTCCTCTGGATTCAGGACCAGGATTCGAACCGTCAGATTACCTGCTAGGCCACCGCTGCCCCATCCATGTCGAACATTAAAGAAAGTTTGTCTGAGAACCGCGAAAGGCCAAGTCGTTCTATAATCGGTTCTGTCTGGGACACATCAGCAGAACCTGAGACAGGGGGTCTCTCTGGGCCAGGATGATGATGATGATGATGGTGTGTTTTATGTCCTCTCTGAGGGGAGCGCGTGTAAAACGAGTCCCGCCGGGACGTACAGCGTGTGTGTAAAATGCTAACACATGGCCGGGTTAAAGCCAGGAACCGGGAGGAGAACCGAGGAGAGGAGGCTAATGTAGAAAACAGATAAAATAACACGGAACCGCGGAGAACCGTGGAGAGCGTTCCCGACAGTGCCGAGCCCACAGAACCTCATCCAGAACTCCTTCTGCAGGAACGCGCCCCTCCAGCAGCGATCGGGTCCTGCCGGGCCGCGGAACCGCGAGGTGTTAATTCCATTTCCTGGGTCAGGAAGCGCCAAGTGAGGTCGCGGGTTCTGGGAGGCCTGCGGCTTTGCGTTGTTGGCTGGACTTGCAGGCCAAGTTCTGCGATCGTTCTGGGCCTCGGTACCCCAGAGCCCTGCTGGGCGGAGCTCCAGCACGAGCTGAAGGTTATTTCAGACATAGTGAACCCATCAAGAACAAAAGAGCAATTCTAGATGTACAATAGAACACGTGTAATGATGTGAAGAACCCAACATGAATGTGCTCCTGCATGGAGGAGAACTCCTGTCCAAAAACTCTACCATGTTCATCCAGGGAAAAGACCAACTCTGGACATCAGTTCCTCACGTGGCCACAATGCTTCTATTCTACAGCGTTCCTCCTCGTTCCGGAACTTGGTCTGTTTTAAATGAAGAACAGACGCGCAGCGGACCCGGGCGCGTTGTACGGAACGTGCCAGAGGGTGGTCCTTTAACAAGGAAACCTGACAATTGGATCTGGAACCACTTCCTGTAATTACCGCCATTACTGGAGAAGGGGGAGGCGGCCCTTAATGACTGACAGATCGACGGCACGTCAATCACAGGTTGAATTAATAAATAGGAAAACATCTCAGGAACCAAACAACGGACACCATCCAATCGGAACGTTCAACCGGGATCCATGTTAGAGAATGAATAGTCAGCGCCGTGCCGGTAGGTGTTGGTGAAGCTGCGGATTTTCCGCCTCAGTAAATCTTCATCCGGCTTCACCACGCCGTCCCCATCCGGTCCTCCCCGAATAAGTGTCCAGGCGTGGACGAGGTCTTCACCCAACACAAGACAAACACGCCGGGCCGGCGCGGGACGTACTGGGAATAAACCGGCGGTGACACCGTAACCTACAACAGCGTTCCATTACAACTGTTTACTCGAGCGCCACCACACCGTCCCTGGAGTCGGGACGTCCTCTCCAACAATAACACAGGTGCGTTTAACATTAAACACGGAACCTTCTGTGGGGAGGGCGGGGCCTGGGAAGCCGCGCAAATGTTTCCGTGGCGACAAATAAACACCATCTGGCGGGCCACCGCTCCACAGAAACGTCTCGGGAGCCCCACTCCGGCTCCCAGCATGCAACACTGCATTTACGCCAACTGGTCCTGTGTGGTGGGCTTGGGCACATAATCAATATTATGGCACCACAGTGTAATCTGACGGGAACCTGGACAGTGAATTCTGGGACACCGGAGAACCTGATAAATGACTGAGGATGGGAGCGTGAAGATGGCTGGCCGATTCACAGCATTTACCAGAGCGTCTTACAATCAGTAGATACAGGGACAGTCCCCCCTTGGAGACACTCAGGGTTAAGTGTCCTGCTCAGGGACACGATGGTAGTAAGTGGGGTTTGAACCTGGGTCTTCTGGTTCGTAGGCGAGTGTGTTACCCGCTTTGATAAAAACTACTGCAGGTAGGAACCGCGGGACGCGATATTCATCTCATGAGAATACACACACTCGAGTGTGCATACACCAGGACAGTGTGGAGCTCGCGTCTCATCACTCTCGCCTCAGGACGGCGGTGAAAACCACAATATTTATTTGGGGAGAAGCAAGATGTTGGCATGGTGCACGAACGCTGGCGTACACGGCGGTTCTAGTCGAGCGCGAGTCGGATGAGAAGGAAGGACGATGGAATGATGCATCACGACTGATAGAGACCACTGCTGAATGATGGTGGATCGAATAGTCCACTGAAGACCCGTTGGGCTGGTAAGGTGGGGCCAAGTGAGTGTGTGTATACGAGTGTGAGTGTGTGTTTGGAATTCGAGCAGATGTGGAGCTTGTGGTGCAGCCCTGGGCCCCTGGTCGCATGTCAGGGGGTAAAAGCCTCAAAGTTGATTAATGGGCAGAGAATAATGTGCTAAAACGTCCTCATGCTAATCAGCCAATGATCACAGTAAGGTGGCTGGTTGGAATGACTCTGTTGAGGTGGAACTATGGCAGAACCATCACGACAAGGCTCTTAGTGGAGGTAGAAGTCCAGGAGGAGTTGCTTACATTTACGTCATTTACCAGACGTCCTTATCCAGAGCGACTTACAGTCAGTAGTGACGGGGACAGTCCCCCACTGGAGACACTCAGGGTTAAGTGTCCTGCTCAGGGACACAGTGGTAGCTATTTTTAGTTGTAGTCTTGGCGTCCAGCTGTCATTTTAGTCTTTATTAGTCTTAGTCATGTCCATTCACATTGTAGTTCTATCAAGTTTCAGTCTATTAAAGTCTGAGTCTGAACATTTTAGTCCTATTTTAGTCAGTGAAAATTTTATTTTAACCTCGTTTTATAGTTTTTTCAATTTGACCCAGTCAATATAGCACAAGTACAGAAAAAAAACGTTTTCTTTTAGTCAAACCCACACCATAATGAAAGCTCACTTATTATTATATTACTGTTACCTTATTGACTCAACAATACTCAATTGCGTAGTGCGAACATCATCTGTGTGATGAAAATAACGCAACGCGTGATATAACAACGGAATTAAATGCTAGGAAATAACATCTGTTAACGAAAAAAAAAAAAAAATTTTGTAGAATTTATCTTGTGAACAAAATTTTCGTCTCATTTTTGTCATCAAAAATATTTAATTCTAGTTATAGTCACGACCAACATTTGCATCTCTTCTCGTCCTCATGAGGATTGTTTATGTAGGTATTTTGCCATAAACTGCATTGAGGAAAACAACAGTAGTAGTAAGTGGGGTTTGAACCTGTGACTTTGCAGTCTTCTGGTTTATAGGCGAGTGTGTTACCCACCAGGCTACTTCCGCCCTACAAGACCGGTTGGTTCTGCTTTGGATGAAATCGTGTTTGACTCGACGGACGGAGCTTGTCGAGATGCTCAGGAACAGTGTAAGGGACGTTGGGAGAGAACCGGGCGCCTGTCGTGGTGCCCACCAAGGGTGATGGTTAAATGCAGAGGACACGTTTCACCGTGTCTCCGTGTGCTGTGCTTCGCTTTCACTTTGAGAGGCGCCATTTTGAAAAGACTACGCTGGGTTCCGGATGAAGAACGGGGGTTTATGAGAGCAGCGATAAATCAGCGACTTGGAGAAGGCGCTGAGGACGGAACGGAACCCCTGATTAGCCGCCGGCTTTATTTGCTCTCCAGGGTAAACTCATCAGTCCTGCTAATAGGACAAGTTGCTTTTTCCTGGAGCTCGACTCGCTCCGATAAGTCCAGTCGTTCATTAATGAGGACATTCCAGCCCCGGGCCTGATAACCGTTAACGTGGCGGGGCGCTGGAGGACGGATAAGCTCCACTCTAAATAACGCGAGAGGGGTCGCGAGTGTTGAGGGCTTCGAGCTCGGGTGGAAAATGCATTCTGGGAATCAGGCGTAAGCCTGCATACTTTCGGAAGAGCGCGTTAGCATGAGAGCCAGCTTGTTTACAGCGAAGGTCCAGCTGTAGGACAGTAAGAGGCTGGTGGGAGGGCCTGGGTCTCCTCGTCCCTCTCGATGGCCCTCAAACTCCAGCATCACTATCAGCTGAACGCTCAAGTCGCCCGCACCCATGGCCCCTGGTCAAACACACTCCGCCCCGACGAGGCCGTTCATCAGAGCTTCTATACGTGGAGAAGCCTCCAAGAGAGGACGCATGCTGGATATGACGGGGGGACGGCTGCAGCTTGGTCACATTTAGGTTAAAAGAATCATGACTAGTTCCCATTTCACCCCGAATCTAACGCGATTCTCCTGCCGTCCCCGTTTACAAATCCCACATCCAGAGCCAGGGGGCGTGGAGGAACGAACCGGGGTGGCCAGTGGCTGTGGACAGGGACACTTTATTTACTGTGACGTTTGTTCAAACACATGGAGAGAGAGAGGGAGAGAGAGAGAGAGAGAGAGAGGGAGAGAGAGGGAGAGAGAGAGAGGGAGGGAGAGAGAGGGAGAGAGAGGGAGGGAGAGAGAGAGAGACATGTTTTGATTTCCCCACATTTTTTTGCTTTCTTTCCTTTCATTGGAGTTCTTTTTATCAGGAGCTTGCGGTGAGCGCGTAGACATGCCGGGACACGGGTCACGGGCCGTCCCTGTCGGAATACAGCGTCTCAGCACCACCGCATTCCTCAATCCTACAGCAGCCAGATACCAGCTGCGGCATTAATAATAATCTCCACAGAAGCAGCGGAGAACTTCACTTCCACAGGACCAGGACGTGAGAAATAGCGACCAGATTGCGCCACATGCGCGCCAACGTCCTCAGGAGATAAGACCAGGGACGGGGAGGAAGGGACAAGCGGTGAAAATGCTGGTGCTCCAGCGTGAATAATTCACACCAGCAGACGGCGAGTCCACCCGTCATCCTCCTCAGAAGCGCCCCAGAGAGCGTTCAGTCCATGTCCCGTCAAACGCGGGTCCCTCCCAGCGAGCCGCTTCCTGTCACAACAAGCGGGGACGCCCCGACAGGCTATACCGACCCACGACCTCAGACAGAAAAGGCCTAAACCACGTGAAGATCACTGATAACGTTCAGCAGAAGATCATCCCGGCACGATTTGGAAAGTTGCACCGCACACCGTAAGAACCGAAACACTTCAGAAGAACCATGCAGGTTCCTCCCTCTCGTTCAGGATCAGTGCAGAGAAGAACTTCTCCTCGTAAACGGCTGCAGGCCCAGTCATTCCCCACGGAAATAACGGGCGGGTTCTCGCCGCCGGACCTCAAATAAACGTGGTGAAAATGGAGGCGGCGCAGCGCTTTATTACCGACAGAAGAAAGACAATGATGGTGGAAGCTCCCACATGAAAACCGACACAACTCTCCAGCTAACACTCGCCTACGAACCAGAAGATCCAGGTTCAAACCCCACTAACTACCATCGTGTCCCTGAGCAGGACACTTAACCCTGAGTGTCTCCAGGTGGGGACTGTCCCTGTAACTGCTGACTGTAAGGGTGGTGGGGTACTGAAAGTAGGGTGGTGGTAGCCTAGTGGGTACCACACTCGCCCCTGAACCTGAAGACCCAGGTTCAAACCCCACTAACTACCATTGTGTCCCTGAGCAGGACACTTAACCCTGAGTGTCTCCAGGTAGGGACTGTCCCTGTCACTACTGACTGTACGGGTGCTAGTAGCCTAGCGTGTAACACACTCGCCTACGAACCAGAAGATCCAGGTTCAAACCCCACTTACAGACACTTAACCCTGAGTGTCTCCAGGGGGGGACAGTCCCTGTAACTACTGACTGTAAGGTGCTTTGGATCAGGGTGTCTGGTAAACGCTGTAAATGTATGAAGAGGAACGTTTTAGACGAGTAGTGGGAGGGGTTGGTCGTCGTGTCTGATGTGACACCACCGTCCCTGTGGGTCTGATGGAGACACTTTTTGTACCGAGACGGAACCTCCGTTTTCAGGAGAAAGCCGGCGTCCTTCCGGCCGTCCGGCTCAGGCTGATGAGGGTATGCGGGTACGCCGAGCGCGTGGTGAGCAGATAAAGACCAGAGCGCCGCCACGTTGGTCTGATTGAAGAGCTGCCGTCCCCCAGGAGGAGGTTCGCGGATCGTTTGTCCGCGCCGGACGGCCTCTGCGGCGTTTCAAAGCCGCGGCGAGCAGGTGAGGCCCAGCGCTGGAGAACATTTTTCACTTCAGGCCTCATAAACCACCGCGTTTCATTTCATATCTGCCAAGGCGACCAGGAAACCGCGGCTGCTGGAAAATGTAAAAGAGATCCGGGCGGCGATAACCCGCGCCGTTAATCCACCCGCGTTCCCCCACAGCAGCACAGATGAGAACGCGCAGGGATGGAGCTCAGAGGGGAAAAAAGCTTCTAGAAGGTTCCCTTCCATACGCCACGTTCTTTAGTTTCTTATCTGAGTCATTTCTGGCAGTGTTGGATATGGGTGACATGGGCCGTTACCCAGCAACACACTTTTGAGACATATATTATAAAAAATAAAAAAATAAAGTGAAGTCATTGTGAGATTGTGAGCAGCACAGCACACGGTGCACACGGTGAAATGTGTCCTCTGTATTTAACCATCACCCGGGATTATTATATAAGTAGATCCTTGATCTGGTGAATTTTGTGGAAATAAATAAATACAGGCTTTACAGCTGGGTTTATAGGACATTCAGACCAGACATGAACAGACCCAGTACAAAGCATAGTGTCAACAGCAGGGTTTCTGTGGATCCTTAAAAAGTCTTAAAATTCGACTTTCCAAAATAAAGGCCTTAAATATCACGACTAAATGACTAATAAATCATTAAATCCAGAGTGTAAAGGTCTTAAAAATATTGCAAACCCATTAAACCAAATGAAATAGGCCTTGTTTATGCTCTATGTTCGGTTGTAGTTACGCTACATGTTGATGTAGACACGTTACACTGCATTTACATTTACTTACCAAATTATACACCACAATATAGTACAGTGTACCGTCTATGGTATCGCAACATGAATTTAATGCTATAATCGCACAGCCCTATTCTGCTCTCGTAGTTCTTCTGTCTACCAGCAGCTCCGTAACTCCATTGCAGGCATGGCGGAGGCGCGGGAGAACCTCGCCAGATTCCAGAACACCGGTAGAGCCGGCACACCTCGCGCAGGTGAGCTGCAGCACTCCGCTCAGGGGGACCAGGTGCTTCCCCGAGAGCCGCGCCGACAGGGCGGAGGAGCATCAAAAGCCGAGGGAAGAATGGAGCTCGCCGTGGCTCTGGGCTACACCTTTATTCTCCGTCATCAATAGAGGACGCTTCCGGTGCAACATTCCCGGCGCCGTTAATCATGCATGCATGCAGGGAGGCGCGCAAATACGTCTTCAGCCGGACGATTCCTTCTTCAAGGGACACCACAGAAGACAGCTGATAATAAACAGAGTGAATTTCTGAAAAGTAACTAAAAGCCTTTTTGCTGAACCACGAACAAGTCCAGACGAACTCTTTCCTTTCTTTTATTTCAAGGTTTGGCCACAGCTTTAGTCTGGAACATCAGGAGGCAAAGCACCAGAGTGGTATTAACAGTGACCTTTATCAAAGCCCCACCAACGTTCAAAGCGCCTCCACCTTTCATCAGGCCCTCAACAAGAGGCAAGACTCACGAGCCACGCCCCTGCACTTTCAAAGAGCCAACGCTAAAATGAAGGCAGTCATAACACCGGCTTTACTGCTGGGTTCAAAGGGCATTTCAACATTTTACACGTAGAACATGGGGGTTCAACAGGGCTAAATACAATGAATGATAAAGGTGACATGCTACCAAATTTAGGGTAACATCCCAACAGCTTGAAGGAGATGTACTGTTTCTTCTGAGTTGAGGTTGATCCGTGACTGTGCTCATCCATCTAAATCAGTCCTCTGCCTTAAAGTAAAACCAGAACCTGCATAAGAGTTGGAGGACGTGGCCAAGATGGAAAACAAAACCAACAGGAGTAGTGGGCCAAGGACTGATCCTTGTGGAACACCGTAAGACTTCGGCATCAAAGAAACACTTGTGGCACGAATAAAGGATCATCTGATCTTATGTCAACTCAGCCAGAATCCTGACATTAAACAGTCAAGCAAACACCACGTATTGCGTTCAGAGGGCACTCATTTTGAATGTCCATGTGGACAAGGCAAGTGATGAAACATTGCTCGGCATAAGTACTGAAAATGTTTCAGCAGAATCAGCCACATGTTCACTAAAGATTGTTCATAATCAGTCTTTATTCCAAATGGAAATTCTTCTACGAATCCTTGCACAAGACCTATGAAAAACTGGACATTAATTACAACATCTCGGTAAGGTTTGAAAGTGGGAACTCATCATGAGACGGTAAAGCGACCAGGTGAACGGAAAACGGAAGTCGGCACATCACAGGACAGCTGTCCGCCTCTGATAACAGAAAACTGGCAAAGACGGCGAGGTCTTCAGAGCTCAGGGACGGGAGCTGGCAGGACTGGGGACATTCGACGCGTCGATCTGCCGAAGGCAAGGCATGCTGGGATATGGCAATCTGGAACTTCCCTCCAAAACCCGGGCCTGTACGCTCCACATGCGCAACACGTGCAGTTCACCAAAACAAGCAGCGTTAACAACTCGGCCTCCAAGACAAGCTTCACGCGCGTTTCTCTTCTCTGCCAGAATGAACCGGGCCTTCGGGGCTCTGGAACTTTCCGCCAGAGAACCATTTTTAGACTTGAAGAATAAAGAGTTCTGCCAGCGCGTATCTCTCACCATCTGCTGCCGGCGCTTAAAATCGGCGGCCATAATCCCTTCGTTGGGTCTGAGAGCGTTCTGGCAAAAAGCAACGAGCTCAGCGCTCAAACAAACGGCTACGAGCGAAGACGGGCCGGGGCGGGGCGACCATCTCCGAGCCCGCGGGCCTAGCCTGACCCCGAATCCAACAGCCGCGGCGGGTGAAATTAGCATTCAAACGCAGGCCGGAGGGCTCGCGGTAAACAGAGCGCCTTTTGTTAATTAGCTACGCATCTCAGCGTTAAATGGAGTTCCTGACGGCGCTGGCCGCTACCTATAAGAAGGGGAGGGTGGGGGGGGCCAGCAAAATGACCTACCTTGAACTCGCAAATAAAATGAAAGCACAAGATTTCGCAAGGACACTGAGATCAGAGCGACTGTAACGTGAATACGTACACGGAAAAAAGAAACTTTTCCTCTTCCCCAAAAACCACTTTATTCCATTCAAATTCTAATTTTATTTTATTTGTCAAGTTCACAGTCATACACGGTATGATATGCAGTGAAATGTTGTACGGACCACAATGAACCAATATGCAAATATTGCAAACATAACCAAATATTACACTTTTACGTCTTTAACATCAAATATGTGTAACAGGTGGGGTGAAGGTGTGCAAATGAGTGAAGTTTAAAAAAATAAAAAGTTTGTGCAGGGATTCTGGGGGGATTGAAGTGAAAGTGAACATGCTGGGGTGTATTATGAAGAGTTGTGGATGTTGGGACTTCCATACGAACCAGTGATTAATACGTTCCGATACGTTTGATACGTTTACATTTTACATTTACAGCATTTATCAGACGCCCTTATCCAGAGCGACTTACAATCAGTAGTTACAGGGACAGTCTCGCCCTGGAGACACTCAGGGTTAAGTGTCTTGCTCAGGGACACAATGATAGTAAGTGGGATTCGAACCCGGGTCTTCTGGTTCATAGGCGAGTGTGTTACCCACTAGGCTACTACCACCCATACGATCGCGTTGGCATTTTTTACATTTAGATTGTTCGTGTGGAAGCTGAACACTGCTGCCATGGTAACGGCCATCCCAGCGAGCCGGCCCGGCGGAGGTGTCAGGAGAGGTTCTGAAGGGAAGTGCATTAAGACGGCCCCGTGCTGCGGTGCAGCTCTTACCCGCCGGGCATTGTGAGGTGCCGCCGCCGCGAGGACTTCACTTAAGGGGCCCTGCGCGTTGGCCATCAGCGCGGTTATCGCCGGACGAGCGGAAGAGCGCGTCCAGGGTCTAAAAGCCCCGGAGCATAATGGATTCTTTTACTGTGATAGGAGGTGGGGGTGCCGGTGGAACAGGACGGGAGTCCATTTAGAGGTCCGGGACGGGAGATAACGGAGGAGCGGCATTCATCCGCCGAGCGAGAGAGATAACGGGTACTTCAACCACACAAGGACGTTTAATCTGACGTTCCAGTAATAATTCGGCAATATTTCTGGCTGTTTAGATGTAGGGGAGAGGGGGCGGAGCCTAACTCCCAGCCCGGCTGGAGGGAGGTGGTGACATCACACCGTCATGTTGAAGCAGGAAAGAAGACCACGTCTGATGTTCCACTGAAAACCCACCACTCGCCTCCAACCTGAGACACATGAGAACGTTCCTGAGCGGCCGCAGAACACCGGAGCCGCGGCGACGGGTTCCGGGAGAACGTGGGTTACAACCACAAACCCTCAAATGAACACGAGGCGTCTCCGACAGACCAAAGGGGCGCGTTTACGACACCAGGTTACCCTGTACGAAACGGCCCCGTAATCAGAAGGTTGCCGGTTCGAATCCCGACCCGCCAAGGAGCCACTGAGGTCCCGTCCCCACACGCTGCTCCCCGGGCTCACCAAGGGTGACGGTTAAATACAGAGGACACGTTTCACCGCGTCACCGTGTGCTGTGCTTCACAATGACAATCACTTCACTCTCAGTTACTTCTCCGCTTTGAATCCCACGCGGCCGGTCGCCAACGCGATGTACGGGCGTGCCGAGCCGGCCCGGGTGTGGTGCACCAGTCCGGAAGATATTCCGAGCGGGATGTATTTTCACCGGGTCGGCGCCGCCATTAAGCCGAGAGGAAAAAACAGGCAGATAAATAAATAATCGAGTGCGTGATGGACGGCGCACGGTGTCCACGGCAACCGTCGGATGAGACCCTCGGGTGAGCGCGGCGAGGAAATAAACCGCCTTTTGTTGCAACATCTGCGGTGCGGTCAGACTGAGTCGCCGGTGTTAAATCCGTCCCGGGGCCACCGACACGCACCGTTCAGCGGGGGACTGATGGGAGCGGCGGGACGGCGGCGGGACGCCTCTGATCCATTATTGATAAAACGAGCAGTCACTTCTAACGGGCTTCCCTGCAGCGCTCCCAACAAACACGGAATAAAGACGAGAACAAAGGACGAGGACCACGCCGTCACAGCAGAGGAATCTGGTGGGAGGACAAGCAGCCATGATGTCACAGGAAGACGAGGACGGCTCAGTTACCGCCGGTATTATACAACATGCCAGAATCTCGCCCGGTTCTCCAAACGCACGAACGTTATTTACATTTACGCCATTTACCAGACGCCCGTATCCAGCAGTGACAGGGACAGTCCCCCCCTGGAGACACTCAGGGTTAAGTGTCCTGCTCGGGGACACGATGGTAGTAAGTGGGGTTTGAACCCGGGTCTTCTGGTTCAGAGGCGAGTGTGTTACCCGCTAGGCTACTACCTTCATGTTACGGTGAAGGACGGTGGACTGTAACCGTATCAAAATTCCCGTTATTTACACCCGTTTTGGTGAGCTACGTATTTTAGGATATTCCGGAACACGTCTCCAGGTAACATTCCCACCAGGATGGACGCCCCCCCGGTCCAGTTCCGCGCTGGTTCCCGGTGAACTGTGAAGGCCGCGAGCTGAAGTAGTAAACATGAAATGGCGATTGGGCGCGGTGATTTACGGCGGGCTCTGACTTCCATCTGAGAGTGCGGCGAGTGTTCGGTACGCGTGGGGGGCGGGGCGGCGTGCAGGGCTGGCTGGGAAATTCCGGCGTGTGGTGACGTCTTCGTTAAGAAAGAACCCGAAGGGCCACAGAAGAGCCACCGCGGAGTTTTCGGAGCGATGAAAACGTCTCCGGATCGACTCCGGCTCGGAGGTGCGGCGTACCCCACCAGACGGAGGCGGGGTCACCGTCAGCACCGACGACGCCCCCAGACCTGCAGCTTGAAACAGTTTCACCGAATTATCCAATTAGTGGCGGCGGGAACCCCCGCAGACGACTTCCTGCACCGCGACCTCGGGGGCATCTCCACACCGGACCACCGGGACACCGCCGTCCTCACCCCAACACACAAAACATCCCAGAACACACTTCTACACACAGCTCAGCTGTTCCCAACACACACGTCACACGAGAGACACACACACACACACACACACGAGAGACACACACACACACACACACACGAGAGACACACACACACACACGAGAGACACACACGAGAGACACACACGAGAGACACACACGAGAGACACAGACACACACACACACACACACACACACACACGAGAGACACACACGAGAGACACACACACACACACGAGAGACACACACGAGAGACACACACACACACACACACACACACACACGAGAGACACACACACACACACGAGAGACACACACACACACACACACGAGAGACACCACACACCACACACACACACACGAGAGACACACACACACACACACACACACGAGAGACACACACACCACACACACACACACGAGAGACACACACACACACACACACGAGAGACACACACACACACACACACGAGAGACACACACACACACACACACGAGAGACACACACACACACACACACGAGAGACACACACACGTCAGACAGGAAACACACACACACACATCACACGGGAGACACACAACAACACGTCACACACACGGGAGACACACAACAACACGTCACACACACGGGAGACACACAACAACACGTCACACACACGGGAGACACACAACAAACACGTCACACACACGGGAGACACACAACAACACGTCACACACACGGGAGACACACAACAACACGTCACACACACGTCAGACAGGAAAACACACACACATCACACGGGAGACACACAAACATCAGATGGTGAAAGACAAATACACACATGTCAGACGATGAAACACACGGAAAACGCGGCCCGGCGACGTGACATCATCAGTGAGCCTGGGGGCGGAGCTACAGAACTACTTGTGTGCTGCGTGTAAAAGTGTCTTTTCTGGGATTTTTCGGTGGTAATTGAGCAGCTGACACCAGAACAGGAAGTGATGCGCGCCCCGCTGTACCAGGGCAGGACGTGCCGGTTCTTCGCCCGTCTGGCAGAGCTTCAGAAGGCGTCTGTCCCTCCTCACGTTCCTTCCCTTTGTGTCCCAAAACACGGAGGACGAACAAAGTGAGGAGATCAGTGACTCGCAGGAACGGGCGTGTCGGCTTTAAAGGGGCGCAGAGCTGACAGACGATCCCGGCGGCGTCACGGCAGCGCGGCGAAGATCACAAGGCTGCAGCTGATTGGGCGCCAGGCGCGGCACCGCACCGGGCCGGTGTGTATATAATTACACAACCGCGAAAGCACACAACACAACGCAGGTAATAATCACCTCGGGGTTCTACCTGCACCTGCTGCTCATTAGACCCCGGATAAATGTCACCGGTGCCCCCGAAAACGACCCCTGCCTCATCAAATATTCACGACCCTTAATTAAAAGCAGGCCGGGAGCAGGTGCCGCGCTTCCTCGCGATTCCCATCCATCATCAGGGTCCCACCAACACTCAGTTCCACCTCTCCAGGTTCTCAATCATCCCTTTCTTCTTCTGCACTATCCTGTCCAACTTGGCAACTTTATTAAACAGCGTGCGAACGGACGGAACTTCAGATCGATGGCGGGCTTAACGGTTAGATGACAGGTGAAAAGCCCGGCTGACAGAAGACATTCCGACCCGCCGGACTCGACAAACATGACCCGTTCCCGTCCCCCTGCTCACGCCAGGATAATGGCGGGTTGGTGCATTCCTGCAGTCACTGCAGCCACAACTAGCACGCCCATTCTGAAACCTGGCGCCCGCTTCAAACGGCAGGGTTGCCAGATCTCAAACAAAACGCTGCAGCCACCTGATCAGGCTCAGAACAACAAGATGACAAGTCTGGGAGCCCGAGAGCAGAAGAATGCCCGCGGGCAGCAAATATAAACATTACATGTAAGTGTGTGTTGAGAAATTCTCCCTCTCCACTGCAGCTGGATGACCTGACGTCACAAGCGCACCATGAAAACACTCACCTGGTTGATGGAGTTGGCCATGCAGGAGGACAGTCCCGTCCCCAACGACGCCAACAGGAAGCACATGGGGTCAAAGGGCACAGGAGCCATGGCATATCCAGCTGCTGCCGTGGTAACCACCAATGCTAAAGGGATCACGACACACATGTGAAAATTTAACCAGTTTGTTGGATATTAAAATGATTTCTGAAGAACATTTTGAACCATCACACCATCGTACCTGTGAGCTTGATCTTGGAGAGCCGAGCATAAATTCCTGGTAGCTCGGAGAATTCCACCTTCAGTTCTTTCCACTGACGGGCCTCTATCCGTGCCGCCCTGACCGCCTCGGGCTCCTTCTCGAGAACCGGTGGCTTCGTGGCCGGGATCTGCTGGACCTGTTGGATGATGGCATCATCACGGTCCTCCAGGACCGACGGAGGCTCATGCTGGGGTTTCGCTCGCTGCCAGAACTGACCGCTGCTGGCAACATACTGCAGGACAGAGTCTGATTAAATAACGTTATCCCAAAGCAATTTCCTCTAGACTTGACGCAGACCACGTGATCACCTGGCGCTTCAGGATCTTCAGACGCTGGAACGTGATCTTCTGGGCCGGACCGTCCCTGCAGAGTCTCACCAGGTGACCCGTGGCTGCCCTGGTCAAGTTCTTCTGCTTCAGGCCGAGCCCCAGCGCACCTGCAACACCACACAGCACCATGCAATAATCTCTACACGTGTTACTGTAACTGTATGCAGAGGTCACCGCCGCGCTCATTAGCCCGTTAGCATAGCCGCTAGCATGCGGCTGCATGGACGCGGTTTCCGGCGAGAAATCGCCGCGCACGCCGCCAGCGCGTCTTCGCCCGGGTCACAGTAAACGTCCGACCGGTAAAGGACGCACCCGTAAACCTGCCGCACGGCGTTTTATACATGTTCCCCGGTCATGAACCCGGCAACGGCAACGTCCTCTTCACATGCAGCGCGCCGCCATCTTGGCCTCGGCTCCCCGCCCACTTCCGGTGACGTAAGGATCCCGGGCAGACGTCGTGCACTCAACAAGCTGCTGGAAGAAAGCAATATAACGAACATGCTGTGAATTCCACATACGAAAATCTAAATGGATGGAAGAATATACGTCTGTAAATAAACCAAATTCATACAAGAATCCAAAAACTTTTAAACGTTGACATATGCCATTTTTTCTGTTTAATATCACGATTATCATTGTATCAGTTCTGTTATGCACAGGCATGTCCAAACATCCATTTTAATCCATCCATTTAAACTGCTGTATTACTCTGTATTACGCTGAACTGCTACTACCAGTCACAACATTGTTTCATAGTTTTCAAAAATGTCGATTTTTTACATAAATGTGTGTCTACTGTGCAGATGTGGCGTGTAATTATTAATTTAATTTGTTTTGCCATGTTTGTACAGCGTCTTGAAACTGGGCCACTACAGCATCTGCGCCCCATGCCAATAAATCTGGGCTGTGGGTGGGATTTGTTTAACTCGAAATTGCCTTCTAATTCTGCATCTGGCTTTTTGCCTCCCTGCCCCTGCCTGTCCTCTGTGCAGCCCGGCCACTCGTCCCGTAATTTATGTTCTGTGATCGTCCTGATGGCCCAGGCAGCCAATTGCAAGGCCCTCTGATGAATTCCCCCATTGGTCGCCCCTCCACTCACTTCTCTCGTGTGCTGCAGTGTCCTTCCTGTTGTCCGTCCTGGTCTCATCCACGTTCGGAATGCAGGGTTTTTTTGATCTCGGATGCAGGACGTTTGGAGCCCCCGGGCCGGCGGCGTAATCTCGGCTCTCCATCTCGATGCTGGGCTGATAGATGGCGGCCTCGGCTCTGCAGCAGCTTTATTACTGCAGATAACCATTATGCGCTCGCAGCGAGATTTGATTTGAGCTCTGACCCGGCCGTCCTCCTCTCCCGGATATTCTGATTTGTGCAGCGCAGCTCAAGCTGCTTTCGTTATGTGGCAGTTAGCTGCTCTTTCCTGGTTTAAATGTTTCCTGTAATCATGCAGGGGACGTCCCGTAGAGGACGTCTCTAATCTTCTTTACTGCATGTGGAGGGGAAGGTAAGATGCAGGTACAGAGAGCTGCATGTGTGGCCCCCATATAAAACCCCCGTGTTCCTGTTTCCTGGTCGGGATTTAGTGGATGGTGAGTGAGGGAGAGTCTACGATAAGGAAATATTTCCCGCCTGCAGCCCCGAGGACATCATTAAAAGTCGTCTCTCGCTTCTGCCAGGTCTAATCGTTTTGCTCTGTGGTCAGTTACCCAACCTGGTAGGGAAGGTGGGGGTCACGCCTATGACCTTTTGTGGCTCGTCCAGTTCATTGAGTTGTCCCGTCTTAGAACATCTGGAGGGACTAACAGAGAACAGAATGTCTTTGTGGCAGAAGCCTCTTTATAAAGGCATTCAGCCCTTGATGGCAGAGAGTAATGGCTCCCATTGTCGGCTGCAGCTCGGGAGAATTGCATGAGATGCTCCACGGAGCAAAGACTGAGGATGCGGCGGGGTCGTAAACCCCAGACGTGCCTTCACTTCCTGCCTCGTGTCGCAGCAGCAGCATGGGCACAACCTGCAGAGCAGATGGCTCCGGTCGGGAGACAATGGCACGAGTCAGGAAGGGTCTGCCCAACACACGGCAGCTTTCAACATGCAAATTGGTTCATTTTGAAAAACGGCTGTAAACGTTTTTATCCAGGCCTGACTTTTCAAGATTGGAAGGGATGACTGAGCCCAGAATATACCGGTAAAAAAAACAGCATGAAGCTCCTCACACTGGCAATGCCGACTATATTATGGGGATAAAATATTAACAATGGCTTCGTGACCATGTTTAATAAATGATGGACTCATTGTGAACTCATATGTTTTATTTATTTAGAGAAGTGATGAGGAAGAGGGCGATGGTCCTCTCATTGTGGGACATTGCTGGAGTTTGACTGCCCAGGCAACACAGCCTTCTATTCTTCACACTTCTACATTTACATTTCTGGCATTTACCAGACGCCCTCATCCAGAGCGTCTTACAGTCAGTATTTACTGGGACAGTCCCCCCCTGCTCAAGGAGACGATGGGACTTCTGTATTTGTAATACTACTGACATGTGGAGTTCTGTACTTAACAAAAAGTGGAGACCTGACCTCCACAGTCACCGGACCTGAACCCAGTCCAGATGGTTTGGGGTGAGCTGGACCAACAAGTGCTAAACACCTCTGGGAACTCCTTCAAGACTGTTGGAGAAGCATTTCAGGTGACGACCTCTTGAAGCTCATCGAGAGAATGCCAAGAGTGTTCAAAGCAGTAACCAGAGCAAAGAAACTAGAATATAAAACATGTTTTCACTTATTTCACCTTTTTTATTAAGTACAGAACTCCACATGTGTTCATTCATAGTTTTGATGCCTTCAGTGAGAATCTACCAACGTAAATGGAAAATAAAGAAAACACCTTGAATGAGAAGGTGTCCAAACTTTTGGCCTGTACTGTATATGAATCCTGCGTTTTTGTCTTTTGTAGTTTTTTTTGTACTTTTTGACGGGAGACTTGGTTCTCACCCAGGTTCCCTACTTGCCACGCCTCAGACCTGTTTGAAAAGTCTGGGTAATGATGTTGCTGGCGTGGAGCTACAGTGAAGTGAGTTTGATAAGAGGAGGAAGGGACCTCTCCAGGGAACGGTGACACGGTGAAGTAGTTGAGGGACTTCAGCTCCGCTACCGGCTCATTTCAACCAAACGCTGAAGGGCCCGTTAAAAACACATCAGTCAGATGCGCCTCTGGGATTTGGGGTCAGGCTTTGCATTTTGGATTCTTTATGACTGTTTGTCTGAACAGAGTAGGGGCGCCACGCCCCCCAAATGGCTCCAATAAACCCCCTCATCCCTGCTCCGGAGACGTCCACGGCATGTCATCGCCTCACGTCAGGCAGTGCTGATTTACAAGGCCGTCCCCGGGGCCCAGTGCCATCCGTAATTCTGCGGTAACAGATGCAGGGACGTCCCTCTGTTTATAATTGATTTTCAAGAGCTGCGTATTCTTGTCAACGTTTGTCTAACAAGCTGCCGGCTGGCGCCCCCGAGCCTGTCGGAACTTTCCAGAAAGCCCGGGATCAGACGCAGGAATGCTGCCGCCGGCTCTCGTTTTCAGCCCTGAGAGAGAACACGCCGTTGACCTCTGGCCCCCGACGAGACGTTGTCCTGGAGGTGACAGGACTGTTCTCTCGGGCGGGACGCGGTGGCTAAGCTGGTAATTGGCCGCGGATCATCAATCCTTCGCCGTGGTCCTGGTCCGAAGACGATTCCACGCCTCCCGAGCGGCGTTCCCAGGGTGGAGTGAGAATGCAGCCCGGCGGTTTAGTGTGAAACCGCACATCATCTGAGGATGTCCATGTCTCACAAAGACCACTTTTCCAGTAGTCGTCCTGGAAAAGCAGGAAGCTGTCAGGAAGTTCTAGACGGAAGGGCAGAACAAAGATGTACTAAGATGGCCTGTCATCCTCATCCTTTTCTCCTTTTCTTCTGCCTGGTTTCTTCATTCCCAAGCGGAATCTTTGGTCCTTTCAGCATTCCATCGTTCCTCGTGAACGTTCCCTCCTGATTTATTGTGCCTGTTCGGGCGTGACCAGTTGCTCTCCGTTGGCCGTATGTTCCTGGGAAGTTTGTCCCTGATCGATCGGTCGGGACGACACCTCCAGCCATCCCATCCCATCCCAGCCCAGCCCGCTGTTCGGGGTATGTTGGGTTTGGCTGAACTCTTCATGTCCACCGGCTTGGCCGCAACGAGACGAGAGAGGGAAAGTCGTCCGGCTTCCAGAGTGAAGTGGCGTTTCAGGGGTCACGGCAGACTCCCCGTTGTGTGTCTTTCCCATCAGACTCAGCTCGTCCAACTTGCATCCGGGACAAGTCCAATCAATCACATTAGCATGGGGAGCTGAAACTGGAGAGGACGGAAGGACCACCGAGCCGGCGTTGGGCAGCGGCGAAATGAAAAATCCCGAGTAACCGTCCGCGGTGTCCGGGAGTAATCAGCTGTGTCGTCCCGGCCGTAAATCTCCGGAACGCCGGTGGCCGGCGGCCCAGATGGGAACGCTCTCTCCGGCCTCGTAAATCCCGGCTCATCTTTACGGGACCTGTGATCTGCCGCTCGTTCCCGGGGACGATGATATTGCGCGACCGCAGTCTCCGGCGAGAGTCCATTTGCGAAATGGAATTACGTCTATATTCCGCGGCGGGAACAGAATCCGAGGGCCGAGTCTGCGGCGATGCTTCATGCTCCAGTGCGGATTTTTAATTTGGGTTCGCCGTAAAGTGACGCTTGATGAAAACAACACGTGTGTGACCTCATTCGGGAAATTTGTTCCCACAAATCGTAACTCACGAGAAAAGAAGCGCCGCACGCAAACAGGAAGGATGACAGGTCTGCACGGTTCCACCCGGCAAAAAGCTGATCCTGGACCTGCATTGTGGAGTTAAACCTGACTCCACTGAGGTTAAATGGTGGGAAGGAACCGCCCTTCAGACTGGTTGAAGACTGTGCTCTTGGGATGGGACTTCCAACTTGTCGGTGATATTTAAAGAAGCGGGTTTGGAACCTTGGCATT
The DNA here is from genome assembly GCF_900700375.1 of Denticeps clupeoides. Lineage (NCBI taxonomy): Eukaryota > Metazoa > Chordata > Actinopteri > Clupeiformes > Denticipitidae > Denticeps > Denticeps clupeoides. The sequence goes on from NW_021630093.1 coordinate 198,198, forward strand.
AGGTGGAAGACATTTTAATCTATTGTGACCAAAGGAGCATCTTCCAGGGACGACTTCATTTTCCTGCTATGTTGAGGAGTAATGGACCTTGAGTTGGGACCGGGGGAGAAGAGAGTCTCTGGGTCGAGGATTACAGAGTGGCAGTCGTGCAAGTCGGAGCCATTATCCCTCCTGACAGTTCCCGTCTGAGCTGCTGCCATGAATAAATTCTGGGGTCTGTACCTCTCAGACCGAGGAATGCACACACACACACACACACACACACACACACACACATACACACACACACGCACACACACGCACACACACACACACACACACACACACAGAGCAGGCCGGCGTTATTCCCAAGGTCGACCCTAAGCCGCGTGCCCAGTATCGGAGTTGTCTGGAATATCGAAGGCCCGCACGAATTGCTGCATTACTCCCCCTGTTGTCCCCGGGACGGACGGTGCTGGCGCATTGCTGCATTACTCCCCCTGTTGTCCCCGGGACGGACCGTGCTGGCGCATTGCTGCATTACTCCCCCTGTTGTCCCCGGGACGGACGGTGCTGGCGCATTGCTGCATTACTCCCCCTGTTGTCCCCGGGACGGACCGTGCTGGCGCATTGCTGCATTACTCCCCCTGTTGTCCCCGGGACGGACGGTGCTGGAGCATTGCTGCATTACTCCCCCTGTTGTCCCCGGGACGGACCGTGCTGGCGCATTGCTGAATTAGTCCCCCTGTTGTCCCCGGGACGGACGGTGCTGGCGCATTGTTGCATTACTCCCCCTGTTGTCCCCGGGACGGACGGTGCTGGCGCATTGCTGCATTACTCCCCCTGTTGTCCCCGGGACGGACGGTGCTGGCGCCGCCCTGCTGGACAGTAGAGGATAAAAATGTCGAAGCGACCCGGCGGCGCTCCGGCGTAACGAGGAAAAAGGGGCTTCATAATTCATAATAGGGGTTTAAAAACGTCTCGCCGTGTCACTAATGACTTTTTAACACAAAACATTTATCTGTGTGTCATTCAGAAAGAATGCGAGGGTGTTGGGAGCACAGGTGGTAGACATCAGCATTTACTCCTCCCCTCTCCCTGTGTGTCTGTAAGGTGCTATAATGGTTTTATACCGTGTGTGTGTGTGTGTGTGTTTTAATGGGCTGTAAATTTACTCTGGCACTATGGAAAGTGATAAAAAGAAAGAACGAAAATATCTGTCACCGTATATGTGTGTGTTAAAAGTCTCGTGTAGTAAAGATATTCTGAATCCCTGCTTTATTTGAACGCTTGACTCTGATTGGCTGGACAGGTTTTTTTTTAGCGCAGATACTTTTAGAATTAAAGTAAAATGATCATCCTGGTGTGTGTGTGCATTATGGTGGATTATTGAGCCTCCTCGGCTCAGAAAAGGAACGTTGTGTGTGTATCGTTCTACTGACAACCCAGAGGAACACTAAAAGCACCTCGAGCGTTTCCCGCTCCTCGATCGGAGCTCCTCTGGACTCTTAAACCAACGTTCCAATACGGTAAGAGTCCACTTCCGAACCCAAACAAACAGATGAGCCGTGATTGATTAGGCCGAGCGTGGAGCAGCGTGGCGTGGGTGGGGGGGTTTATAAACTGTCAGAGAGCAGCCGTCACCCCGTCACTGGTTCTCGGGCAGGAGTGTTAACAGCAGCACTCCGTCATCCGCCCGTCACCCCGCTGCACCCACAGAGCCCCGCTGTTCACGTCCCCGTATTTATGGACCATTACAGGCGTCATTAGGCCGAATTCCTGCGCTTGTTATAATAAACCGTCCACACTGGGCGTGTGTGTGTGTGTGTGTGTGTGAGAGGTGCACACACATGACGAGTGTGTGCCAGTGTGTGTGAAGGCCTCTCGCGGGGTACGTGGTGGTCGTGTCGGGCCGTAACCCGATACAGAAGCTGGTCTGATCCCAGTCAAGGAATCTGTTTCATGTCTTCTGTCCATCCGCAGCTGGGAAAAGAGGAATATTACTTCCCAGTGGCAGCTGTTTGCTGGACTTTTATTAATATCGTCCCGAGAGAGATTTTAAACCATCATTACTGTCATCAGCAGCCTTATTACATACATTTAATAAACACGTTGAGCCACATTCAATGACCTCAGAGTAAAAAATATTTTATTTTATATTTATTTATATTTATGGCATTTATCAGACGCCCGTATCCAGAGTGACTTACAGTCAGTAGTTCCAGGGACAGTCCCCCCCTGGAGACACTCAGGGTTAAGTGTCCTGCTCAGGGACACGATGGTAGTAAGTGGGATTTGAACCTGGGTCTTCTGGTTCACAGGCGAGTGTGTTACCCGCTAGGCTACTACCACCCGATATAAAAGTTTGACTGTCTTAAGTATTGCTGGCAATTCTATCTGTATTCAGTAATAACGCAAGATCTCGCCTGAACAGGGACTTGAACCCTGGAACCTCAGCTTCAAAGTCTGATGCTCTACTGACTATCCAGGCTCTTCTATCGATGGCAAATGTTGTAAATATGAAATTATATTAATTATAAAAACTAGAAGAATGTCTTAATACATGAAAGATTTTGTTGATAAATTATCATTATGGGATAATCATCCGTCCTCAACAGAATCGTTACCTATCATGACTTTAGCAAAAAAGGTGAATTTGAATGAGCTTTTATAAGATTTGATTAATGCACAGAATGTAAATGTAAATACTCCTCCGTCCCATGTGTGCAGTACGAAATATTGATTTTGACGTGATATTGACGGATATATTTTGCTGTTTGAAGCGGGTGGTTCAGCTCCAGATGGGCCGCAGCTCTGAAACTCGAGATGCAAGTTGCAAGTTTTTGTGCTGAACGTTTGGAGCAGGTGAAGGCCATGTGGAGGAGTCATTTCAGAGGGACACAGATTTTATGGGCCCTCTGTTGGCCCCGGCCCCGCCCCTTCTTACAATAACAGCCATCCCCCATCTGCTTCTGTCCCATTATTCCCCATCCGGGGGCCCGGTCCTGGTGCTTTAGATGTGGTTCACGGTCGGGGGTGTGAAGGTCTCCCAGAATCAGATGTTATCAATTTTCCCGAAATATTTCATCTCAGGGTGGAGTCAGGATCAAGCACCTCCCACGTTTCCAGTTCCTCCACCTGCCTGGCAGGTGCTGCGCTTATTTAAACTGGTTTAAACCCGTGGCCCGAAGTGCTGGTCTTTCAGCGGGTATCCAGTCATGTAAAACTGCTGACATCACATCTACAGTACCGGCAAAAAGTGTGGACATCTTCTCATTCAAGGTGTTTTCTTTCTTTTCATGACCATTTACGTTGGTAGATTCTCACTGAAGGCACCAAAACTATGAATGAACACATGTGGAGTTATGTTATATTTTTTGAATAATGAACTAATCTCACCTTGTGTTAATTGACTAAATGAATAATGCCGCGAGGAAGTGACATTAACCAGACCCATTATTTACAGAAACTTTGCCACGCCCAGTCCTGTGCCCGGATCAACCCTCAGCTTTGTCGCCTGTGTGGTCCTCTGGGGATCATCAAGGGAGGATGGGATACCAGGAGGGCCGAACTTCCCCGGGGGGCGTGGCCAGATGACTTCTCCCTCCCAACCTCAGAGTTCTGACCTCTGCTCGCGGCTGTCTGACATTTGCTTCTCTCACACCCTGATGCATCTGATGGAAGGAATGTTGCCCTTACAGGCTTACAGACGGTTAAAGTCCCTTATAATGCATTATAAGAACGATCACGCCAACACCACTATGATTATAATTTAAAATATAACTTTTTAAAAGCCAGTAACAGCCTGTTTTAACATATCATAAAAACGACCACGCCCAAACCACACTGTTATATCTTTATAATTATACTTCTGGTATGTGTTACTGCTCACCAAGGGTGAAGGTCAAAAGCAGAGGACATAACATTACTCTGTTATAACTGTATCATTTTAATTTAAAAAGTAACTTTTAAACCCAGAGACAGTCTGTTATAACACATTATAAGAACAACCACACCCACACTACTCTGTTATATCTGTATAATTGTAATTTAAAAAGTAACATTTTAAACCCACAGTCTGTTATAACGCATTATAAGAACGACCACACCCACAACTACTCTGTTATATCTGTATAATTTTTATTTAAAAAGTAACATTTTAAACCCAGAGACAGTCTGTTATAACACATTATAAGAACAACCACACCCACACTACTCTGTTATATCTGTATAATTTTTATTTAAAAAGTAACTTTTAAACCCAGAGACAGTCTGTTATAACGCATTATAAGAACGACCACACCCATAACACTCTGTTGTCGACCACACCCACAACACTCTGTTGTCGACCACACCCACACTACTCTGTTATATCTGTATAATTGTAATTTAAAAAGTAACATTTTAAACCCACAGTCTGTTATAACGCATTATAAGAACGACCACACCCACAACACTCTGTTGGCGACCACGCCCACAACACTCTGTTGTTGACCACGCCCACAACACTCTGTTGTATCTTTAGAATTATACCACTGGTATGTATTACTACTCACCAAGGGTGAAGGTTAAAAGCAGAGGACACATTTCGTTGTGTGCACTGTGTGCACTGTGTGCTGTGTATCACAATGACAATCACTTCGCTGGATTAATTTATGATTGTGCTACACTGATATTACAGTGTTATGAAGTGTGTGATATAGGATGCTGGCCTGCAGCAGAAACCAGATGCAGGGCTTCTGTCTCACCACTGCTCACGTTTGTCACTTTAATTGGCAGCATGGCCTTCGCCCCCAGTCCCAGAATTCCATCAGCTTCATTATCTGGCCTTGGGAGTCGGATCTAGTAGAATCAGCAGGCTTTGTATGGTTAGGGGCTGAGAAAGTGCTGTGAGGGACCCTGAGAATGTTTTGGGGTCAGCAGCGTGGCTGCTTCCCTCGTCTCAATCTTCTCACTCTGGTGGTATCATGAGACGGCGTGTAGAACCCACACAAGTGGCTCAGGTAGTGCAGCTCATCCAGGATGGCGCATCAATGGCAGCTGTGGCAAGAAGGTTTGCTGTGTCTGTCCGCGTAGTGTCCAGAGCATGGAGGTGCTCTGTCTAGGAGACAGGCCAGTAGATTTTGGTATAAAGTTAATTAGATAGACACGGGTAGAAAGACATTATGAGACAGTATACATTTCCGGCGGTGCTAACTAATGCAGCTTTTTAATGGCGAAGTGTCAGTGCCATTGTACATTTCTGGGTGACCTCTGACCCCAGGAAAATGGATCCTAGATAAAAACAGATGCTTTTGATTGTGTAAAGATGAAAGATGCTGTGAACCCCTTGTAACATTCGTGCCGCCTCTGCCACGCCCCCAGCGGTCGACCTCTCCCGTGTATTAGTGTGTGTTCTTCCGGGGCTCACTAGCACCCTGATTATTCCCACATGATCTTCATCACACCGCATGCTGTCCTTAAACGGCAGTGACAGTGAACCCCACGGTAGGACAGGAACTCAACTCTCCCCTCTAGTCTCACTACAGCTCCGCCACGCCGCAGCTCCCGGAGACACCGGTTCGAGGCCTGTGAAGGACAAGGGCGATCTTCGGCTCTCACGCTGAGGGCCTCGCGGAGGATCCTGCAACAAGGCCTCTTGAGGAGAGGCGTGGCACTACAAGAAAGGACATTGTTTGTTATTTCATTTTTTCCTGAGTTGAAAATAAATACGCCATTCTCATTTTTCAACCTGCGTCCTCCATTCATCACCTGAGCTAGAGGGGAACGTGACACCCCTGGGCCAGAGGTATGCTTATTGTCACGTCCATGCGGGCATGACGCGGCGGGTGCACAGAGAGCAGGACGAAGAGTGGTGAGGAATGAGATCCTGGATCCCGGACCGGAGTAACCCCATTTCGGACCGGATCGTGACACTGATGTTCTGGAAAATCAGGCCGGGTTGCTCGGAAGAAGCAGGAAGAAGAAACTCCGCCCGGATGGCATTTTTCATCTGTGATTGGGTGAGGGCAGTGATGGAGTTTGTCCTGGTGGAGGACAAGGAGTCGCGTTTATTTTTCATTTTTTAAATACTGTTCCTGGAGCTCCGGGCCAGGTTTTCTATGTATTCCTGTCTGGTGTTTCCTGGTTACCTGATTGTGTCCACTAGGTGTCTTCAAATTAATCGTATAATTGATGCATTGCGATGCAGACATGGACGATTCCGCAAGGATTATATCTGCGTCCTTGACGTTCTGCAGCTTTGTCTTGCATAGAGGTTCATCACCTCCGTTCTCCATGTCTTTGTCAAACAGCCCCCGAGCAAGAGGTGTGAAAGACCAGCCATTTGTTTTGTTCGTTTCCATCGGGAACTGGGGGTTCCTCCCCCCAGTTCCGGGCCTTTCTTCTCTCTCTGTTTCTCCCGGCTGTTTCTTTCTCTTCCTCCATCCCTTTCTCCTTTCTTTTATTCTGGGTTTTTCTGTAACTTTGGTCCCTTTTTTACACACAATGTTTACATGTAACTGCAATAATAATTTACTGGTGTTAATAAATGAGAAACGTTTCATCATTTTGACCTCTATTGTGCCATCGTGCCTCAGGTTGGAGTAGTTTTAATACGGTGCTTTTGTGTAGAGAGTGTTTATTCTCCTCTTTTACACGCCATAATGATCTTACCTGGTGGTTTTCTGGTAAAAAGTGCCGGTGGTGATCTGAGTAGGAGTTTGTCCCCGTCCACACGGACTGTTGCTTCGCAGCTGCATTCGATTGGCATTTCACTGGCATTTACTCGACGCTATTTAACGACTGGCGCTGTTTAACGTTTGTCAGGATTTCGGTGGAACTTGATGCCGAGAAGTCCAGAGTTTATTGGAAGCCATTCGAATGCACAGTGCAGAAAGCCGGTGTGGACGCTTCGGTTTTTTCCAGTAAGCCACGAACGCCAGAAAAATGCCTGGTTCAGATGTCCATGTCTCTCATCTAACTGACGTATTTATAAAAACATGCATCGTGATGCATCGTGATTAATCGATAATCAAATAGTAATCAAACTGAATTGTGGAACCAGTGAAGGTTCACACCTCTCGTGTCCACCTGCATGTTAGAGATAGATGTGCCCTGTATGTGTCTAGTCTCCATGCGAGGATTAATGTCTCAAATGTTTTCTATTGAGTCCCTGGAGTTGCGTCCATCCCTGCACTTTATAACTCAGGAGTAACACGCACTGAGAATGAAATAAGTGCAGAGAGAAGGTCTGTGAAGGTTCTGAAAGTTGAGTCGTGGCAACTGGACTTTCTTTCTTTAAGGTGGAGATGTTTCATTCTGCATCCACAGAACTTTGTCAATGTGAAGTTGTCTTGTGCCCACAAATTTATCCTCCATGTTGGTTCCACCTCAATCCCACCTTGAATAGGCTCATTAAGTGGAACACAGGCAGGGGAGGGGGTGGGTAGATGTGATGGCCCCGCCCTGGCAGCTCCTCCTACCCCCATTAAGCGGGTCGTTAAATGTGGTCAACCTAGGGAACGTGTGAATTGGGCCTGGTCTTCCTGGAGATGGATGAAAGGGCAGCATTGTAGGTTGGAGATAAGTTGTGTCTGAGGCCTCTACCTCTGTTGAGTGAGGGGTTGTTGATTTGCACATGCAAAGCTTCCCTCAAACCACCTATCTTCTCTGTCCACATTCTCGTCCAAGAATGAGTGTCCTTTGTCCTTGAGGTGAAGGTACACCGCTGATTCTGGCCCTGAGGTTCTGGGCCACCCTCCTGTGTAGCAGCTGTTTGGTTTCCCCCATGTACAGCTCTTCACCGCACTGGACAGCATACACTACATCGCTCTTCTTCGGTTTTGGTGTCTGGTCTTTGGGATGGACGAGTCTCTGTCTCAGAGTGTTGCAGGTTTGGACCAGTATGTGGTGTGATGTATGGAAGGACCAGGTTCTTCCGTTGGTCCTGGGATTCAGGTTGAGCCCATGAGAGCATCACTGCAGGTCATGGGGTCGCGGCAGCGATCAGTGAGATCGATCGGGAGGCGGGGCCAGCCGACTCCTCCGCACCTCCTGATGCTCTCTGGGTAATTGGTTTCCAGCGGCGTGCGTGGGGCGGACGAGGAGTTCCGTAACCAGATTACGGCTGGGCGCTGCCCCCGGAGGCGCCATGCGGTCAGGACAGGTGGGAGCAGGACAAAACGACGCCGTTTCACACCGTTTAACCGAACCCGAGCACAAAGCAGCCGCCCAGCCCAGAACTTTAAGAGAAAGTGAGAAAATGAAGTGATTGTCACACGTGATACACAGCACACAGTGCACACAGTGAAATTTGTCCTCTGCATTTAACCCATCACCCTGAGTGAGCAGTGGGCAGCCATGACCAGCGCCCGGGGAGCAGTGTGTGGGGACGGTGCTTTGCTCAGTGGCACCTCAGTGGTAACTTGGCAGATCGGGATTCGAACCAGCAACCTTCTGATTATGGGGCCGCCTCCTTAACCACTAGGCCACCACTGCCCCCGGCAGTTAATTCACCGGAACAAGATGAATCCACCCGAACGACGGCCATTTTACGTTTCACGTTTGTTTGTATGATTTTGGTTTCTATGGTGACCTTCACATTGCTGTTTGGGATGATTTGCATTCTGAGTCCATTGTGGCATAAAAAATTTGCCTGCAAATGACGGCGTTTCCACCATGTTTGAGATTTGAATCCAACTGAACAGAAAACTATCAGATGTCCTGTATTTCGCGAGGGGGCGTCACCACGGAGGAAATCCGCGGCAAGATGTAATGATTTGGGGACGTTTTTGTGCGTTACTGTTGTCCACTTACAGTCCAGTCCGAGGACAAAATAACCGAATAACGAGGCCGAGAGGAACGGCTTTTACAGCGAATGGCGCCGAGGCCGTGGGCCTGGCGGGGCGGAGCCTTCACCCTCACGCCGGTGCCGTTTCATTGGTCATTAAAAGGGTCGTTTTACACACATTTCCTGAGGGGCGGCGGCCTTTATTGGCCCATTTATTTTCCCCAATTTCTTCTTTCACCAGTTGGTGACTGAAGTTCGGTTTTCACCCCCCAGTTAAATAAGCGACTGAACAGGAGCAGCAGAGAGAACCGGGAACCCTGAATTCCGACAACGTTCCCACTTCCAATTAAATGGACACAAACGTAGACTGGACGGGATGAAATGAACCCAAACCCACGGAACACCTCAATTCCCCCTCCTGCCTTTAATGTGTGGCATCTGACGACGCCTCCAGACGTGCCCGGGGGCGTGGCCATCAACCGCGCCCACGCAGCGCCAGGCTTAACAGAGACATCACCGCGCAGATTAGCACAGATGGTTGTCATATGTATGCAAATCAGGAGCAAACAGGAACCAGGCAACCTCATCACCACCACCTGTCTTCCTACACACACACACACACACACACACACTCACCACACACACACACACACTCACTCACCAAACACACACACCATCAGGAGATGGGTACAGGAACACAAGTGCCACCCTGTTCCTCCTCAGCTGGTGCTCGTTATTTAAAATGAACATATTCATCATCATTAACCTGAGCAGGGGCGGAGACCCCCCTTACACCCTGACGACCACGCCCGGTTTTATACACAAAGACCCTACTGTACACCCTGATGACCACGCCCCATTTTATACACAAAGACCCTACTGTACACCCTGACGACCACGCCCGGTTTTATACACAAAGACCCTACTGTACACCCTGACGACCACACCCCATTTTATACAGAAAGACCCTACTGTACACCCTGACGACCACACCCCATTTTATACAGAAAGACCCTACTGTACACCCTGACGACCACGCCCGGTTTTATACACAAAGACCCTACTGTATACCCTGACGACCACGCCCCGTTTTATACACAAAGACCCTACTGTACACCATGACGACCACGCCCTGTTTTATACACAAAGACCCTACTGTACACCCTGACGACCACACCCCATTTTATACAGAAAGACCCTACTGTACACCCTGACGACCACACCCAATTTTATACAGAAAGACCCTACTGTACACCCTGACGACCACACCCAATTTTATACAGAAAGACCCTACTGTACACCCTGACGACCACGCCCGGTTTTATACACAAAGACCCTACTGTATACCCTGACGACCACGCCCCGTTTTATACACAAAGACCCTACTGTACACCATGACGACCACGCCCTGTTTTATACACAAAGACCCTACTGTACACCCTGACGACCACACCCCATTTTATACAGAAAGACCCTACTGTACACCCTGACGACCACACCCCATTTTATACAGAAAGACCCTACTGTACACCCTGACGACCACACCCCATTTTATACACAAAGACCCTATTGTACACCATGACGACCACGCCCTGTTTTATACACAAAGACCCTACTGTACACCATGACGACCACGCCCTGTTTTACACACAAAGACCCTACTGTATACCCTGACGACCACACCCCATTTTATACAGAAAGACCCTACTGTACACCCTGACGACCACGCCCGGTTTTATACACAAAGACCCTACTGTACACCCTGACGACCACGCCCGGTTTTATACACAAAGACCCTACTGTATACCCTGACGACCACGCCCGGTTTTATACACAAAGACCCTACTGTACACCATGACGACCACGCCCTGTTTTATACACAAAGACCCTACTGTATACCCTGACGATCACACCCCATTTTATACAGAAAGACACTACTGTACACCTTGACGACCACGCCCCATTTTATACAGAAAGACCCTACTGTACACCCTGACGACCTCACCTGGTTTTATTCAAAATGCACCTACTGTACAAAAGACATGGCACCACAGTACAATATAAATGTAAATTGTTTAAATTCATGGAAGATTTATTTTAAATTTTGGACAACGGGACATGAAAAAATGAAAATGTGGCCAAAGAACATCCCCATCGTGTGTGTGTTTGTGTGACTGCCGGGAGTTCCAGCATGGGGAGGGTGTGTGTGTGTGTGTGTGTGTGTGTGTGTGTCTGTAAAGGAGGAGACAAACAGATCATTTTAAATGTCCCGTAGGGACCCTGGCCTGTCTGCTCAAACATATTTATGCCTGGATGGCTGTGCAATTGTGCCGTTTTCTAATGTTAACCGGCAGTTTTGTCGTCGCCTCTACACACACACGCACACACACACACACACACACACACACACCCCTCTTTTAGGGATAGAGAGCTGTAGTGACTGAAGTTAATCCCACTCGAGGCCGCTGTTTTCTCAACTCCAATTAGCGTTTTAAGAAGCCGTCAGTGAGGCATTACAAACAGATGCCTTGGAACAATATTTGTGGAGCGGCCCGTCCTGACGGAACCTCTGTTTGCACTCTGACATGTTCTGTTTTGGGAAAACAGTGCGGCCTGTCGCCTTTGTTCCTCGGCATTCCGCGGAAAAAATGACCCCTAAGCACCCGGCCCGTCACAGCCAATGGGATTCTTCTGTTGTCAGAGTAATTCCACATTTTCTCACTAGTTGTGCTGACTGGAATAACCTGGAATCCTCCAAACCAGGTGGGTCTCATCAAACCTCCCCTTCACTGAGCCGCCTTTATTCCCGGCGTCACGCGTCAACAGCAAGACAAACGTCATTTTTAAAGAGGAATCCAAACATGGTTTCACCACCTTTACCATTCTTCTCGTCTGCAGTAATGAGGAGGTGAAGTTTTACTCATTTCTAATCACGCACGTTCAGCAGGAATTACAAGTTTGGTCTCTGAAGGTGTTCTTGTGTTCACAGCAGTTCTTCTCTGGGCATGACAGGACAGAATGTGTCCGATGATCAGAACTTGCTGCTGTTCCTTAATGCATGGGCAGCAGATGATTGAGGAGCTGCAGTACTACTGCACGATCAGCCTGGTTTCCCCTCATCCGTTCTCCCGTTCTGTCCTGTTCTAAGATCTGGGGTGGTTGTGGCCGAGTGGGTAACACACTCGCCTATGAACACAGGTTCAAATCCCACTTACTACCATTGTGTCCCTGAGCAAGACACTTAACCCTGAGAGTCTCCAGGGGGGGACTGTCCCTGTAACTACTGATTTGTAATTCGCTCTGGACAAGACCGTCTGGTAAATGACATAAAAATAAATGACATAAATCTGTAGGATCATGGAGAAACCATCACTTTTCACAGGACATGTGTAGCCAGGGGTTCTGCTCTCACTGTGACCCTTGGGCTCTTGGTGGGACTCGTAATTTAGAACACATGGTCCAGACAGATGGTGCAGATTCTGGAGAATACAGCAGTAATAAGTTGCTATTCCAGAAATGAACCTCGGTCCTTCTAATCATCATAAAATTGTCCCTTTGACGTTTTCCAGAGCTGAGGCCTGGGTGTGACATGGCCCGGTACAGGTGGGAGGTGGCCCTCCCGTCAGAGTCGTCCAGCGAAGTTGTCCAGCTGGGAAAACACCATTTAACCAACCTGACGTTGCCAGCGTCTCGTTCACCATCAGTATAACACTCCATGGTCCAAAAGCTCCCATGATAGTCATGGTGAGACACTGCAGCGCAGCACTCGGTGACACGGTGAAACGTGTCCTCTGTATTTAACCATCACCCTTGGTGAGCAGTGGGCACCATGACAGGCGCCCGGGGAGCAGTGTGTGGGGACGGGACCTCAGTGGCACCTTGGCGGGTCGGGATTCGAACCGGAAACCTTCTGATTACGGGGCCACTTCCTTAACAGCTAGGACACCGCTGGCCCTTTACATTTGTTGTGAAAGACGTCTGTTTTTTGATCCTTCAAGAGGGTTGAAATTGTTGCACCTTTTTGTCTGATCATCTGAGCAAATTTCCTCATTTTAGTCTCTCTTTCTTGACACGGATCTTGATGTCTCCTGCAGCCGCTCCGAGGAATGATGGCAGGCGCCCGTGGCCGGAATACGGCAGGACGCTCATTAATGGCCAAGCTCATGATGCTGTTGGGACGGAAGGAATGATGGAATAGTTCTACCGGGGGGTAAGTTCTTCGCAGAAGACCGCAGGTTGGAGGGAACACCCCGTAAAAAACCCCTCTGGTCAGACGACCTTCCATTCTCAGACATGCTGGTTGACCCGCTCAGACGCTGGAGGCGCTGGAGATGCCCGCCGCCGGAATATGCCGAGGGGAAAAAGCTGCAGATTTACTGCCAGCCGTAAAATCCCAACCAGGAATGTTTAAAGGAGGGAGTCCGGGATGGATAGAGTGGCTCATACAGTGTGTGTAAGTGTTGTTCTTGGGACCACGCCCTGGAATCCTGCTTTTAGTGCATGCTCAAGTTCTGTGTTCTGCACATTTTCTTTGTCTCCAGTGAAAGCTTGGTGGTGCGTGTTCTTCTCAGGAGAACATGGGGTCTGTGGGAATGTGCGGATGATGAGGGACCTCGTTGACTCTGGGTGTAAAGAGTTGGCGTCTCAGGGTCAGATGGGCGGAGCCTCGTTGATAAAAGGTTCAATAGGGGAGAGGAGAACGTTGTGTGTTCTATGTTCTATCATAAACACCAACTCGGTTCTTTCTGACCAGTCACGTTCCAACTCCGCTATAGGACATCTGCTTCAGAACTGTTCGTTAACATCATGAGATGTGCTTTTCATGCTAAGTGCCTTGAGATAAGCAGGAAGATCCGTAAACGGATTTGAAAGAGAATTCCGCCGCAGTAAACATGTTGTGCGGTTCTCGCTCTGTCCCGCTTTTACTACAAAGCGGCGGAATAAAGAGAAACGCGAGAGGGGCTCTAATTAGCTATGCTAATCCCCGGGCCCGGACGGGGGATTGAGTTCTGGAGTTTTAATCTCCACCACAGCGTCTGGAGAGACGGGAGCTGCGGGTTCAAGAGGGTCCATTAGACCCCCTCAACCCGCTTCATCCAAAATGCTAACAGACGTTCCGAGATCAGGGATCACGCCTGACACGGATCCTCCACGATCTTAATCCCAACAGCGTTCCTCGTCTCAAACGTTCTGCTTAATACCAACAAGATACGGACACTTGACCTCGACCCACAGCAGAAGAACTGACATTTCATAAAGGTTCCTGTCCATAGAACAGTTCCGCTTCACATACAGAGGGGAATTTTTAATAAGAGTTACTTCAGGTTCTAGTTCTGTGTTCCACGTCACTTTATGCCTGGTTCCCCAGATGATGACAGACTCCTGACTTTCTTAATCACGGAATGTTCTGTAGTGCTGTTCTTCTTCAATGGAACATTGTTTTTAACTGAGCAGCAAAAAGTAGAAAACAAGCCCTTAAATTGCAAAATTGCAAAACCATCAAGGTTCTCGCTCGTCTAGACCACCGCTGCAGGTTCTTCAGCGGGTTCCTGGCTGTCGTGACCCGGCAGATGAAAGGTTGGAAAAGCAGGTTCTCCTCCTGCATGTTGGGGATTAAACGGGATTGGACCTGGAACTGATCCAGCCGGGCTTCTATAATGAGCGCCTGGAGGAGGAGATGTTCCATCTTCAGAACGCGGATGTGCAAGCCGAGGGAGGATCTGACAGGAACGAGACATGAACCAGCCTCCACGCGAAGCTTTCAGGATTGTTTAGGGGAGTGGACATCTCCGGCCTCCGTATCGCTGTTCTCCGACACACTCCGGCTGGGCCTGGCATGTGGGCGGGTTCCCTAGCAGAGGAGACTTATTTCATTACCACAGCGGTTCTAAACTCAAACCTCGCAGAACTGAAAATACTGCAGGAACCGAATTTCAGCTCCACGTTGCTACCAGTCCATGAGTGTTCATCCCAGGCGGAACGTTGCGTGAGAAGAGCGGAACGAGAGAGGAACATTCCCGGTCGTCTCTGTCTCGTTTTATGGATCTGTTTGTTTGTCTTCATTACTGTTGATGTTCTCAAACGTTCTCAGTTCTTAAGCATGAACTGTCAGGAAGTCATACTCTTTTGAAAATAATAAAAATGTTCCGGGTTATTATTGTGTTGACTGTGGATGTGTTTAATGATCATTTTATGTTTATTCGTTTATTGGTTTTTTTTTTCATTAGTTTGACCGATAATTACTTGCATTTAATATTGTTGGTTATTAAAGGAAAATATTGGATCTGTGATTGGGGCCTTATCAGAATCATGTCATTATTTTATTTATGACCGTTGGGGTCTCAGCTGCACCTGTACCGGGATCTAAAGGACCTTGTTGTAGGTGTTCCATGAAGCTCTAAAGACGAACATTTGTTCTGCGCCACCTGCGCAGCTGCTCGCGTCAGCACCTGAACGTTCTGCGCTTCTGCAGCAGGGTCCTGAGTGAGATGGAGACCAGGTGAGATCGGGGTGTGGAGCAGAAAGAGCCCAGAGTCCAGAACCTCATTTCCATATCTGAGCCTTGAAAATGAGCTTCTATAATTCTGACTTGCTTTAATGTGATTACTAGACTCAACGTGTTAACGTTAAACTAATTCAAGCGAACACACCCCGCTCTGAGATCAGGAGTCGCCTCAGCTCCTGCCCTGCCCCGCCCCGCCCAGGTGCTCAGCAGCCATGACATCAGCGCCGCCGAAGCACAAAGGAGACCTTCAGCGGCGCAGAACAGGAACAAGGAGAAGAAAGAGACACGGCGGCGGAGACCTGGATACTGTGACAGAGTCACATGATCAGCGACGCCCACCGCAGGGGGCGGAGTTCACGCCCAGCACACATTTACAGCCTGTTGGAAAATGATGGGCTGAACCTAAAGAGTGGAGAAGTGTGTGTGTGTGTGTGTGTGTGTGTGTGTGAGGAAAGTTGCATCGTCTACGGATACAGGAAGCTCAGTAAATGTAAAGAAATTGATTAGATTTGACCCCACAGTAATTCACCAACCTCACACTGGTCTGTTGTAGTGTGTGTGTGTGTGTGTGTGTGTGTGTGTGTGTGTATGTGTGCGCACACCTGCGCTGTCAACCAGAGCTTATTAAAATGTCACTGACGGTTAAACTGGCTTTTTATGCGGTGCTAAGCGAGGCCGAATCCGTCACCGTAGCGGCGGCGCGGCCCAATAGGTTTTATAAAGCGGCACGTGGCTCCATTATCAGCCTGGCGCCAGCATGGCCCCGGCCATCATAAAAAAGGGGAAATGAATAAGGATGGTAGCTCCACCACGACCCCAATACCCCTCCCTGGTTGTGTTAACGTCTCTCCAGATAAGACGCAAACTCATTTAAATTAATGTCAGAACGGATACGGTGGCGTTCCAGGACTCGGCTCTTTCCTGTTTTCTCTTTCTTCACTTCTCCCTCTTCCTATTCCACCGATCACCTGCCCTCCTACTCACTCCATCTCCACACGTCTGCACGACCACGTCGAATACATCGTCACAGCACGCACACAAGCGTCCCGTCTCTCACTCGTTTCAGAGTTTATGGTCTTTTTGGACATTTCACACATCATTACTTAAAGATATTTCATATTTAGACTGTAATAATCAGAACCTGTTCTCTGGGAGGCTTTTTATGAGAGATAAAACTATTTTATTCTCATCGAATAATTAGAAAAGAGAAAACCAATCCAGCCAGGAATCAGAAGATTTCCCAGGAACAGGATACGCTGAATTAATCTGTAAAGCAAAACCAGATCTAAATGAAGCGATCAATAGCAAAACTCAGCTTTTAGCACAAAGGCTTCGCGGTAACAAATCGGGTACATTTCTAGGCAACCAGTAAAGAACAATAAAGAAGAGGGAATGTTCAGGGACTTTTTACAAATCTTTACACTCAATACTGATAAAGCCGTCTAAAGACCAAATTGATCAGTTTCTTGAAAACACAACCCTCCAGGTGGATTTCCAGAATGTCACAGGGAACATTAGTCTGTTGCTGAAGCCTACAAGGACCCTACATTT
Source organism: Denticeps clupeoides (assembly GCF_900700375.1). NCBI lineage: Eukaryota > Metazoa > Chordata > Actinopteri > Clupeiformes > Denticipitidae > Denticeps > Denticeps clupeoides. The sequence continues at coordinate 215,003 of NW_021630093.1, forward strand.
CAGATGTAAATTTTATTTGTCACACACACAGTGTTGCACGGTATGACATGCAGTGAAATGTTCTACCAGCCATCTCCTGATGTCCCTCATTAACGTGGACCTTACAATAATCTGCAAGGAGAAGAGACCCCGTCTCATACGTCTCACACATAGACGACAGTACGGATGCACACTTTCACGTGTGGACGGTGTTAGTGACGGGCCGCTGTATTCATGTATTTCACCACTGCTGTGTGTGTGTGTGTGTGTGTGTGTCTGTGGGCGGAGCTTCGTTCCAGAGAACCCAAATCCACACGTCACACCACCGAGGTGCAGCAGGTCACAGAAAGTAAAGAGCAGCTTGTCTGGGTCTCTGCCGCCCCGCCGTGTTTTTATTTAATCACCTGCCCCCCCCCCTCCCAAAGGTCAAAGTTCACCCCTCACAAACTGGACATTTTTACTGGCAGGAGTGTGAAGTTGTGTGTATTTTGGCCGTGTGTGTGTGTGTGTGGACACGACTGCAGCTCGTAATGGGTTTAACATACTACCAGAGAGCCGTGGCGAGTGGTTCTGTTCTCCTGCAGAACCAGGCCATGGCGGCCAGCGCGGCCTTTCAATGCATCTGATGATTAGATCATTCGGCTCTCCGGGGAAGGAAATATGAAGAGGAACAAGATTCATCAAGCAGCATTAAGCAGACAGTGATTACTGCAAAGTCACGTTTCCTCCAAAGGCCATCAGGGAAAAGCCAACCATGATGTTCCAGCAAGAGTTCCTGCAAAAAAACAACAGGAACAGGGACGTTATTGAATATCAGACGAAAAACTGAGCAAACACCAGAAGATCCACCCTGATCCCATAACACAACAACAGAAGCTCCATCACTAACATTTTCCCAAGAAGCGGCCAGAGAAGAAGAAGAAGAAGATTCTTCATTTATGGGCTGCAAGTTTCTTCACTCTGCAAGTTTCTTCCTCTGAAGGTCAGAGGTCAACTCTGAACCTGATGGACCAGGTCTGCGCCTCTTCGGATCCTGCTGGACCTGCTCGGTTCTCCAGCCTGTAATCACAGGCAGAGCCCGCGAGGCGTTGCAGAACCGCGCCGTCTGTTAACCAATACTCCTCATTACGTATTTTACTGGTCCTCCTGGAGAACATCTCTTATTCACTCCTTTAATTATGAGGAGATGTTCCATTTAGTCATGGGGTTCTGCGATGTTCATGTAACTACACGTCAGAAGAACCGAACCCTGTTCTGGGGACCGCGAATGAGACGTTCACCCGCCGCCCGTCTCAGGCGTGTGTGTGTTCCCATCATGCACATGGGCTGTGGTCTCCACGCAGCACCTGCCATCTGGACCTGTCCAGTGTCCCTCTGAACTTTTCCATGATTGTGGGCGTGTCTGGAAATACTGAAATGCAGCTGATTGGTTAAAGAAATCCCGACTTTCAGTAAAAAAGGAAGGAATCCCTGTGTGTGTGTGTGTGTGTGTGTGTGTGTGTGTGTGTGTGTGTGAGTGAGAGAGAGCGTGTGTGTGTGTGAGTCTATGTCTGAGTCTGTGTGTGTGTGAGCGTGTGTGTGTGTGTGTGTGTGTGTGTGTGACAGAGAGAGCGTGTGTGTGTGTGAGTCTATGTGTGAGTCTGTGTGTGTGTGTGTGTGTGTGACAGAGAGAGCGTGTGTGTGTGTGTGTGTGTGTGTGTGAGAGAGAGAGCGTGTGTGTGTGAGTCTATGTGTGAGTCTGTGTGTGTGTGTGTGTGTGTGTGAGAGAGAGAGAGAGAGAGAGAGAGAGAGAGAGCGTGTGTGTGTGTGAGTCTATGTGTATGTCTGTGTGTGTGTGTGTATGTCTGTGTGTGTGTGTCTGTGTGTGTGTGTGTGTGTGTGATTGTGTGTTTCTTATCATCAGTCAGTCGTTGGGTTTTATTAGCACCGTCTCTGTGTCGGTGGGGTAATATCCGGCACGTTCCACGTTCCGTATCTGTCCATCTTTGCCGCCAGGCCGGTGTTGGTGTGTACCTGCTGGTCTTGGAACCCGTTGGCGTTGACGGGTGTCGCCTGTGTGAACAGTAGATTAAAATATTTCCATTAGAACCTCCGGGGGATGAAGGAGATGCTTATCTGCAGGAAACGTTCCATCACACCGCCACACCGCGCTTTTTAATGAACCGCGCTGGACGGCGGGGTCAGGGGTCAGCGTAGGAACACTATCAGCCTAATGATGCCGCACCCCTGCAATAACCGCGGAAGACGAGGAACCAGACGTCCCCGTTCAGAACTCCGCCACTCAAGGTTACTCGGCAGCTCCAGTAAATCGTCCAGATCGGTTCTGATGTCGTTCACCTCCTGCCACTTCTTCCCGGAACCGTGGTTACCATGGTTATATTACAGTAAGGTGAGTATACGTTTCCTCGGCCCTGTTTAAATTCCGGAGAGACACGACCGGTACTCAAACTTTACACCAATACTCCTCCCAATCAATACCGACCAATAAAACGAGTCCAACCGCCAGTTCCTCCTGCCGCATTCCTCCGTGGTAAAGCCATGTGACCTCGGGGTCGCGGTGTGGGACGGCGGACCAGCCGGCTCCGCCCCTCCATTGCAGCTGGAGAAAGGCCGGGTGTGATTTTGTTAAACGCACGTTGTGTCCCCAACACGGGGACATCTGTGGTCTCCGCTCGTCTTTCTCATGCTAATGGCAGTAAGTGGTGCAGCAGATGTGTAGCCGTCGTTTCTCTGCAGCGGTGGCCTTGGTGGCCTCGGTGGCCCGGCCGCTCCGCGTCACACAGGGTCGTAAAGCCGTGAATGATGGGAGCTGCTCGCTGTTAATCTCACAATTTACGCACAGCAACAATTCTCGTATTTCTGTTTGATTGCGCTTTCTATTTACCGCGGGTTCGGCCAAGATGGACATTTTATCTGCGGGCCTGCAGGTTCTGCGGTTCCGAGTTCCGTCACCCCAGAGGGGTTCTGTTTTATCACCATTCTTCATTTATAGAATTATTAAAACATGACACGCCTGAGTTCGGCAGCGTTTTTCTTGGTATGTTGTTTTTGGAGGAGACGTGCAGAGCAGACGCCGCAGGCCAATGAGACGTGGTGGGCGGGGCCTCCGGGACAGTTTCAGACGTTGGAAATATTCATATTAGAAGCTGTTATGAAGATAATTATTTTGAAGCACATTTAGAAACATTTTATTCTGATGTAGAGATTTTGAGGATGAAGCTTCATTTATGGTAAATTCTGGACCAATTCCACATTCTATCATCGTCATCATCATATCATCATCATCTGGGTGAAGAAGAGCACATTGTGATGTCCGTGCTGTGGGGCCACGAAGCAGATAAATTTCCTCAAATATTAGGTACAGTAAACAAAATATAAATACAATTAAACTAAATAACAACTAAAGAAAAATTTTAAGTAATGACTAATAACCAGAAAAAATATAATAAAGCAACAACAATAAGAATGTGTATAAATTAAATATGTATAATTCATATTATTTTTAGATAAAAAAAAATCATTTCTGTTTTGTATTCATTTTAAATAAATATTAGACAAATGTACATAGACGTTATTGATCCTGTATTGTTGGTTTATATATTTGATGAATGACTACAGTATATTAAATGTATATCAATAAACATTCACTTTTCACAAACATTTTCACTCGCTGGTGGTGGTTATTACACATGAGGAGATTTAATAGTCTAATAAAATATATAAGTCTGTCTGACCCGTAAAAAGCGGTAAACAGGCCAGTAAACATCGCGCATGAGGTTCTTCTACCAACAACCGACATCAAAGCTTCTCTCGACACTTTTATTATTTGCGGTGTATTGATTTAAATTATTTCCAGCATTTTCTGTTTATTTTGTTCTGTTTAAAGAACAGCAGTGAATACAAAATGTCCTTCCTCTGTATTCTGTGTGTGTGTGTGTGTGTGTGTGTGTGTGTGTGGTATAATGGGGTCCTGCCAGTCCTGGGCTGTAATTAACGGTTACCTGGGCGTCTCTGGGGTGTCCTCCACTGGTTTTTGATGGAGTTAAACACACTTCACCCTGAAAAGATCCCAGCGTTCCACCCGACAGCGACACCCCCTCCACACACACTTTCCCCCGAAGCCCCACTCGCTCTTTCCGCCATCGCCGCTCTCCAGCCGTCACTTCACCTATTCAACCTCTGTGTGGCTTTTATTTCCATGAGGGTCCCATCAATCCCCGACTGCTGACAAGATTCCGCGGAATTCCGTCCCCGAGTGCCTGGCGCACTTAATATTCCCAGAAGAAAGAGGGGCCCTGCAAATAAATAAATCTGACTTTTACTGGGTCTGTACAGCTGAAGCGTCTTCAGTTTAAAAAACCGCCTTGTTCCACCAGGACCGTTCAGGCCCAGATTCCCTCTTGTTCCGTGCTTTGGAGGAAGTTTGATTTTGTTTTTGGGGTGCGGGGTTAAGAATGGAGATAATCACCGTGTCCAATTCGGCAGAATGTTTAAAGATGGAGTCATGGTTTCTGGCCTCAGCTGATCCTGTGGAGCGGGTTGGTTCTGTTTTTATAAAAGTATAGAAATGATGTCGATATTTTTGGATCACGGTTTATTATTAAACCGCGGTTCTGTAGGGGGACGAGTGCTGAAGATTTGTTCCGCCAGTTTGAAACTGAATCTTCTTTTGATTGATTAGTGGTATAAAATATCAGTGTGTGTGTGTGAGTGTGTGTTCACCTGTCCAGGTCAGAGGGGCTGAAGGTGTAGTGATTATCATTGTTAAGCACAGCAAGCATTTACATTTACATTTACGTCCTTATCCAGAGCGCCTTACAATCAGTAGTTACAGGGACAGTCCCCCCCCGGAGACACTCAGGGTTAAGTGTCCTGCTCGGGGACACGATGGTAGTAAGTGGGGTTTGAACCTGGGTCTTCATAGGCGAGTGTGTAACCCCACTAGACTACTACCACCACACATTTTTATTACAAATTTTACAAAAGTGAAAAGCAAAAAAATGTTTAAACCTGAAACTACATTTATCGTTTTTATTTTTTTTTTTTTTATCGGCACTTTAGGACCTCACACGCAGTACAAACACGACATGTTTTTTTTTTTACTAAGCCGACCTCAGTAAATTTAAAGTCAGCATGTGGGTTTGTGTGGGTTTACCTGTATGAAATGGGAGTGTGTGTGTGTGTGTGTGTGTAAGTGAGGATGGAAAGCTGGGCAGGGTAGTGGGTGGGCGTGGCCCAGATGAGATCTGTATAACTGACCCGGTACATGTTACACCACCATACTGGAGAAAGTTTTTAAACAAATCTGGACCTCTCAAGCGACCCCTCTGTCCTACAGAAGGCAGAGACCCCACAGAACAAAGAGCCTAGTGTGTGTGTGTGTGTGTGTGTCTTAAGATGCACTCTGCTATTATGTGTTTAAATCTAATGTCAGAAAAAGAAACACTTTCTAGTAAGTAATAAGTAATAATGTAAGTAATAATTCCAAGATCATGTGGTATTATTGTGTAAACATGAAGATAAGTCAAACAAATATCACATTACATGGTAATGTCAGTTAGGCTTGGTAATGCTGGTCAGATTTGGTAATAGTTAATGTTGGTTAGACCTGGTAATGGTTAATATTGTGTGGGTCATGTTGGTTAGACCTGGTAATGGTAATATTGCTCGGGTCATGTTGGTTAGACCTGGTAATGGTTAATATTGTGTGGGTCATGTTGGTTAGACCTGGTAATGGTAATATTGCTCGGGTCATGTTGGTTAGACCTGGTAATGGTTAATATTGCGTGGGTCATGTTGGTTAGACCTGGTAATGGTAATATTGCTCGGGTCATGTTGGTTAGACCTGGTAATGGTTAATATTGTGTGGGTCATGTTGGTTAGACCTGGTAATGGTAGTATTGTTTGGGTCATGTTGGTTAGACCTGGTAATGGTTAATATTGTGTGGGTCATGTTGGTTAGACCTGGTAATGGTAATATTGTTTGGGTCATGTTGGTTAGACCTGGTAATGGTAGTATTGCTCGGGTCATGTTGGTTAGACCTGGTAATGGTAATATTGTTCGGGTCATGTTGGTTAGACCTGGTAATGGTAATGTTGTTCGGGTCATGTTGGTTAGACCTGGTAATGGTTAATATTGCTTGGGTCATGTTGGTTAGACCTGGTAATGGTTAATATTGTGTGGGTCATGTTGGTTAGACCTGGTAATGGTAATATTGCTCGGGTCATGTTGGTTAGACCTGGTAATGGTTAATATTGCTTGGGTCATATTGGTTAGACCTGGTAATGGTAAATAGCGGTCAGGTCATGTTGATTAGACCTGATAATGCTGGGTGAGTAGTGTCAGGTAATTTTTTGTTATACATGTAGAGCTGAAAGCCACTCCTGTGTGTCGTATTCTGGACTCATGTTTCGAAGCAGATACCTTGTGTGTGTGTGTGTGTGTGTGTGTAAGTGTGTAATTGAATCCCCAAAGAGTCAACAACTTGGGTCACCACCCTGCAGGCTTGTGAAAGTGATGACCATGGGCCGGAGAGTTTGCTGGAACACTGTGGGGTCTCACCTCCTGCAGGGGGGAATGTGCTTTCATACACACACACACACACACACACACACACACACACACACACACACACAGTTTATCCCAGGAGCCTGTGTTTGTGGAGTTTTGAAGGCTGAGATGTAGGGGCATCAAGGTCTGTCAGCAGCTGCCTTGTGGCATGCTGGGAATTCTCCCTCCCCAGTGTGTCTGTGAGGAGAACCAGCAGGTGTGGGAGACTCCAGACACACACACACAAACACACACACACACACACACACACACACACACACACACCTGTTCCTACCTGCCATATCCAAAAACAAGAGTTGTTTGTCCCTGTGGCTCCGGAGCGTCAGCAAGGGACAAATTAAAACGTTTAGGCTAAAGATACCGAAGAGACAGAAGAAGGTTAAAGGTCACCTGCCTGCCAGCCTCAGACACCGGAGCCACACATGGTGACACCGTGGATCCTTGATGACAGTGTGTGTTGGGTGGCATTGTTTATTTATTCAGTATTTTTCACTTTTATCTGTGGTGTCACGTTTATAGAATCGAATCCTTCTAAAGATTAAAATGTTAATATTTTAATATGATTTGTTGTAGAACTCTTCAGCTTTTGGTGGAGATACCAAGACTTCACTACAAAATATGTTCAATCATGTTATTAGGGTCCATAAACACTACTTAGAAAAAGTAGTGAACGTACTGACGTCCCCGTGTGTCGACACCATCGATGCAATGGATCTAAATACTTTGATGCAAAACATTTTTTAACTTGAACTTCATACTCAATGTTGGAGAGGAGGTACTTCTGTTTCGCGAGTGGGCGGGGTTTACGACGTGAAGCAGCTCCAAAATCCCAATCTGTCTAATAAATGATGTTACATCATCACCTTCCTAAAATGTTGCTAAAATATTTCTTAAACCATCTTTTCATGACGCGGCCACCTGTAGTAAAATCGTCTTCACCCTCAGTTGATTAAATCAGTGAATAAAAAATTAACAGTACTACCACAAAGTCATGTGATTTCATTTCAAATTCAAATTTTACTATGTACATGAAAATAAAATTTTAATTTAAAATTTAAAATTAAATCACATGACTTTGACTTAAGCAATAAACGGTGTGTCATGTTTTTGTGTTTATGATGTTGGTTCAGGAAGGACACCATGATCAGATCCTGGCTTCTATTGCTGCTGTTTATTTTAATAAAACCAATAAAATACGATTCAAGCCCCCAAGTTTACTTTGTACTATTTAATTTGCTCTAAGAAAGTTTTTTATTTTTTAATTATTTTGCACTTATTTCAGTCTTACTTGAATTTAATTTTGTATATAATATATACAAATGAATTTATATAATTTGAATTTAATATATTGGAATGTAAAGAAATTCATGTTTTTTCATTGCAATTTCTAAATTAGAATGTGTAAATAGCTATATTAGTCAATTCATGTGGAAATAATCAAGAATTGAATCAAGAATTGAATTGTACCAATTATGAAAAATGAATCGTTAGATGCATTGATATATATATATATATATAAAAAATGCTAGATTCATTGTTTTAAAAAATTTGGGACAGTCCTACTAAACACATTGCCATTCATGTATTAAGAATCGTCCAACATTACAGTACAAAAAGTATTCAGAATACATGTAAATTACATTACAAATGTTGGCATATTCTTGTTGGTATTTCTTGGGACGTCTGGGACGTTCCTGGCAGAACTGACTTGAATGAAATATCAGTATGAATTCCGTTAATTACTGACTATCTGTAGTGGACCATCTACAGTTGTAATTTACTGCTGTTTACTCCCGCAGCCCTGTTCCTGTTCTCTGGAGAGTGTGTGTGTGTGTGTGTGTGTGTGTGTGTGGACCACGAAGCTACTGAGAAAGTGAACGTGTATCTGGATCCTGATCCCCACCGCAGTACTGTTACGTTCCGCTGCCAGGCCCGGCCTGCGGCAGGCCGCCTGCGTATATGATGCGTGTACCGGGACCCGCTCGCGTTCCGGGACGAGGAACCGGCGTGATGGATTTCTGGCTTTATCACTGGAAAGGGATCTGCTGCAGTTTTCCAGCCAGCCCGGCAGGGAGGGGGAGGCGGCGAGGCTGGGAAAATGTCGGGAGGCGATAAAACCGGGGAAGTCTTCACCTCCGGAGCAGCTGGTCTCCTGCCACCATCCAAAACTTATACATGGTCCCGGCAAAAAAAGAAAAGGATCCCCACCACGCCACGGACTGCAGAATAATGGCCCGAGTGTTCCTGGTTCCTAACCCCTGGGATAGCTGCTCGTGCTCAGGGGCGCTGGAGTTCAATTTCTCTAATGTTGAACAAGTCTCTGGACCAACTACCAACTCATCCTGACCAACGGCAGGTTCTGCCCGAGGGTTCCGACGACATAGCTTCTCCTCAGCGGCACAAATCTCGGAGCGTCGGAGTGGATCTGGCTCCTGTGGTGAGTACTGGAGTTGAGGGAGGATGGGGAGGGATGTGATCCACGTAACCCCGTTCCATCTCTTCATCTCTGGCCGCTGCAGGCCTCCTGCACGTGGTTCCTGATGCGGACCAAACTCGGCAAACAAATCAGCTGATTTATTATCGTGGTTTGATAAAAGCGCCACAACTTCTTTCTTAATTTGATACCTTTTAATTGATCCGTTTTTATATTGATTTCAAACATGAAGCACTTATATTTTACAAAAGGAAGAATGTGTAAAATTGTGAGATAATATTATTTACATGTACAGTAAATGTGGTTTGTCGTGTTTTTTCAGGTTTTTAGATGAATAAATAAACATGTCATTCAGAAGAATTAAAACGGGAAAAGGAATTTATCCATTTTTCTTCCATCCAGGCGGAAGGAAGAAAGAAAAAGTATTTCTTAAAACTGGTTGGCATTAATGTGTGTTAATAAGAAACAAACAAGGCCACGCCCCTCACACCCACTTCCCGTACGGCAAGCCAACGGGGCCAACAACGCGGTTCACTACGTGGTTTTGAAGGGAGAGTAGTCTACCGCCAGCGTACAGCACACACACACACCGGTTCCCTCGAAGAAACACGGAACATCTTCACCGCGCATGTTGTTTTAGGATAGTAGAATATACGGCAATAAAATATGTCCGAAAAAGCAGTAAATTCACCGTTTTTACAACTCGACCACTGCCTGCACCAACACTGTTGTTCTCAGAACATCTGGCATGATTTAGACGTCTGAAGATCTCCCCTGACGGTTAGTGGAAGGAGGGTCCAGGTGGCGAGCGGTCAGGTGGACGTTTCAGCTCCCGCGAAGTCCCTGGTATGTTGGAGAAAAGCGACGATGACAGATTACGTCTGGTTCAACATCACGAGGAGCACAATGAGCCATTGAGGCGCTGCAGGGCCGGGGAGGAGGACTTGGCCGCGCTCCTCTCTGGGCTCCTGTCCCACACTTTTCCACTATGGAGTAATAATGGAGTCTGAGAAAAAGCAGGAGGAGGACAGGCAGAGGCTTAAACTACTCTGGAAAGATCTACCCAGGGACAATGGGGCGCAGTTCGCGCTTGAAACTGGGGTACCTGGATTGTACAAAGAGCATTTATGGACAACAAAGAGCCATTATGGAGTCGCCCATAATCCGCACCGTCCTAATCGCCGTGGATGCGTGTTCTCCATTCGCAGGAAGAGCCCATATCCCATAATTCCAATGAAAGAATGACTTCACCATCTAACGATCGTGCAGTTCCTCACACGGCCGCTGTCGCTACAGGACGAGGAGCGTTCCGGCTTTTCCCGGCCTGCGAGATGTTTCTTTGTTCTGCAGCACCTGAAGACCAGCAGGGACCAGGACTATATCGTCCCTTCTCCCTCTGGGTTCCCGTCTCTCTGAAGGCCTGATGACATGTGGAGCGCATTGTCTGGAGTGCGGCCGCTTCAGACCCCGACCTCCACTGTAACCGGAGACCTTGAGAACCGGTCCAAATAACAAAGAGCTTCATCTCTCAAATTCATCTATTTACAGCCACCAGCAGGAAGTCCATCAGCCAGCGTCCAGAAACGGCGACAATTAACAGCAATGTGGTGTTCCCACTACACACACACTCACATACACACACACACACTCACACACACACACACACTCACATATACACTCACATATACAA
>NW_021630093.1:226176-306176 GCF_900700375.1 Denticeps clupeoides
TGTGTGTGTGTGTGTGTGTGTGATGTTTTTTTTAAGTAAAATTACTCACACAATGGTTTGTCTCAACATCTGGGGTGTGCCATTTTGTAAAAGCATAGTACATATACTGACTTATGCCTGTACTGATGTCATTGCTCATAATAATTACAAGTGATTATACAGTATATGTGTATTGGAAAGTTTGGTGTGCTTATTGTGCGTGCACTCTGCAATACTGTGTGTACCTTAGAATTATGTGGATGACAAGTTATCTACTAGGAATTACCCACTAATGTACCATTAAGCAATCAAGACATGATATATCTTTAAATCATGTATGTACTTGTAAAACTATTCAACACTTCTGTTAAGAGCAGTAAAAGGGAAACACAACAGTAACCAACACCAGTGGTAACAAAGTAACTAGCACAATCAAGTATATTATTAGACCTATTTACTGTGTTAAACTATGTATATAAACCTTATAATTACAGATATTGAGAAATGTAGTGGAGTAGAAAGTACAGATAATTGCCGCAAAATGTAATAGAATAAAATAAAAAGTATGCATTATTATTTTTACTTAAGTAAAGTACAGATACGTAAAAATGTACTTAAGTACAGTAACAAAGTACAAATACTTCGTTAAGTTCCACCACTGGCGCTGGAACCACCTCCACTGCCAGTGAAGGTCTGGAGAACATGGGCGTGGAACCCTCAGCAGATGGCGATTCGAGATGTAGCTCCGCCCCTCCCTCTGTCTGCACTTATCCAGGACGGAATATTAGAACAATTTCCAAAACAAGTAGTTTGTTTTTATATGTGAACTGCCATCATGTGGGAAATGTGGGTTCTCAAAGGAACGTGGCTGGAGGAGACGGATCCGATTCACGGAATGAGGTCCCGGGAGATGGGCGGAGCTCCATAACCAAAAAAGGTGGGCGTTCAGACGTGCTGCTGAGATCTCGACCGAAGTGCTGATGAATGAGTGCCAGTCGGAAAGGGGGGATTTACTGATGTGGTCTCATGTTCTTCAGAGGAACGTGGTGGTCTCGAGGAGGCCTTGGACCGTCCTTCAGACCTCCTGTAGGCCGTCGAGACAGACCACCAAGCCAGATTCTGCATAGTTAACACTTCTTCAGCGGTGACCCATGACCTCAGACACCCACAGAAGATGCATCTGGGAACTTAAATATGCTTCATATTCCAAAAGGAGAAAAATAAATACATGAAATTATAATCAAACGTTTAATCTGATACATTTCTTCAGCAATTCGGAACGGAACCCAGTTCCTGACGTTCCTCTTCTGTCCAGCAGTGACTTGAGGACACCGAGAGGATCACAAGACGCTCACGCTCAACTCAGAAGAACTAATAACTAATAATGTGTTTCATTTTTATTGTAGTAAAAATGAGTAACAATAAAATGCAATAAACGTCCCAAATGTTCTGGTATCCAGCACAGGGATGCTCTTCTAGAGCCCAGAGCTGGCGGAACCCTGGCAGAACGTTCCACAGCCGCCAGCCCTCCAGCCGAGGGGATGAATAATTGAGTCTCCGCCCCCTGGTCTCGAGCCGAGTCAATTTTGAAGCAGAACTACAAACGGCGGAGGAGGCGTTAAATCATTCATGCGCCGAAAACCACGAGGCCGCGGGGAGTGGAGGAGAAGCTGGCGGTGAAGCTCCGTGTGCTGATGTTCTCTCACAGGATTCCTTCACCAACTCAAACTGACCTCGGCCTGAAGACAGCTCTTCTTGGAATAAAACGACCATGTGGTGGTGACCTTCTGAAGGTTCCTCCTCCTCCTCTTCTGCACTCAGTAGTGGAACATGGACGTAATTCTGTTCATGCCAACGGCCTCGCAGCACCGGAAAAATGCTTCTTTCTCAGAACACTGAGAACTGAGACGTTCTAGGGAGTTCCTCACCTTCTCCTGGCTTCTCCAGGCTCCATTTTCAGTGCAACGCCCACTTTTTATTCAGTTTCATTTCCATTCTGTATTAAATATTCCTCCATTTTGGAACGTGTCCATGGCCGGCACTGCGGCGAGGCTCTAAGCCCTGGCACCGGCCCTATCTCCGGCGTGACACCTCCACCCGCAGCTCCTGCTTATCTTGGCGCAGACGCCGCGTCCTCCAAGACGCCGCTAATCCCAGTCTGTTTGGCTGCGGCCTCGGATCCGTCCCTGGACCGGCACGCCACATCTCTTCGTTTCATACATTTGCATCATTTATAATCTCCAGACGTTCCTGCTGGTGACTTTTTTCCAACGTATATCGGCCATGTTCCTGATTTTGGACCCTCATTTTCCCTCCGTGTCTCCTGTCGAGTGGCACATGCCACCATTGGCGCTGCCATCTGAACGAGCAGGACGTTCTGCGGGCACCCCACCTGAGCCGGGGAGCAGCAGTCAAACGGCGGTAAACCTCCAGCGATGGAGCTGCTGGAACCAGGAGGAGGAGTTGCCTTCACCTTCCCTTCCTGCAGGTGGAACCAGACCAGTTCCATCTCACCAATGACCACAAAATGGATCGCAGAGGAGACACCAGATCATTCAGCAACCAACTGAAAAGAAACAGAATCATAATGGAGAAGCAGAGCACATCTATGGAGCCTCCATCTGTCCGTGTGTGTGTGCCAGCTCAGCAGATGGCTGGTGGATCTACCTGCACACCAAAAGCAGAGAACACACACATACACACACCTGAGGGTCTCATTCCTTCCTCATCTCCACGCAATTACCTGCACCCACCACAGCCAGATTTGGTCTCAGCTTCTCCTGGAACACAGGAAAGCCGTCCTAATCCTGGTAAAGGTCTGAGCTGTGTGTTCTGCAGCAAGTGGACCTGAAGCCTCAGGCTGGATGAAGGCCTCACATCTGGCTTTGTGGCTACTGAAGTTATCGTGCTGTAAAGTTTTTCTACTTTTTGATCTGTGTGTAGAACCTGTGTTTAATTTGTATAAGTGTAGTGATGGAGTTGTACCATGCATAGATATTTTCAGATTCTAGTTCCAATATGTTCTTCTGTTTTCCTGGAGAAATCTGCACTTTTCTGCTCACCAACCTGCTTCTGTTTAACTTATGAATAAATAAGCAGGCGTCTGTTTAAACACACACAGTAAAGTAAGTGAAGAGTTTAACACATGCTGCGCTCAGCGGAGCACGTTCTGCTGATGATGCGGAGAAGAATGAAAAATTAACAAGTGAGGAACACAGCTGAGGGACAACAAGCAAACAGCGGTGAGTAATTATTCATCACCCTGGAAACAGGGGTGTTCTCCCCATGGATCCATGCAGAAGGTCCATGATGCAGAATTAGTTCATTTCTGAAACTGGAAGCTTTGGAACTGACCTCATCCGATGGCAACAGATGACAGCGTTCTCCTCGTCCCAGGGGGAACTGGACGTAAAAAACCTGGTTTCAGGTTCTACGCAGGCCTGTGGTCACGTGACTGTGACATGTTACGTTTGCCTTGCCTCAAATTACTCGAAGCCCGAGCTCCCCCCTGCTGTCATGTGTCGTTGCAGTTTTTTCCCACTGAAGGATGTCGGCCCCGCGGGGCCCATCAGCAGGAGCTGGTCTGGGTTCTGAACGCTAATAAACGACTCTGGGGCTCGTAAATATGACAGGTATGGCAGGTTGTTGTTCTTCGGCAGGAGTGGCTTTCTTCATCGCCTCAACGCTAAATAAACAGGACCACCGGGGGCACGAAAAGAGCAAAGATCAGCTTTTTTAGGGGAAAATGGAAAATGAACTGTCAGGAGTGAGACGCTCATGAAGACAGAAATGTCTGCAATACGAGGAAACCCAGTAGGATCGGTAGGATCTGTAGGAACAGTGGGCATGGTAGGAACGGAATCCTCGGAATCCTCAGGAGGATCAGTAGGATCTGTAGGAACGGTAGGATCGGTAGGAACAGTAGGATCGGTAGGAACGGTATCCTCGATAGGATTGTTAGGCTCGGTAGGAACGGTATCCTCGGCAGGATCATTAGGCTCAGTAGGATCGATAGGCTTGGTAGGATCGGTAGGAACGGTAGGAACGGTAGGCTTGGTAGGATTGGATAGGCTTGGTAGGATCGGTAGGAACGGTATCCTCGGTAGGATCGGTAGGAACGGTATCCTCGGTAGGAACGATAGGCTTGGTAGGATCGGTAGGATCGGTAGGAACGGTAGGAATGGTATCCTCGGTAGGAACGATAGGCTTGGTAGGATCGGTAGGCTCAGTAGGAACGGTATGATTGAAAGGCTCGATAGGATCAGTTGAAACGGTAGGCTCGGTACGATTGGTAGGCTCGGTAGGAACGGTAGGAACGGTAGGAACGGTATCCTCGGTAAGAACGGTATCCTTGGTAGGATCGGTAGGCTCAGTAGGAACGGTATGATTGATAGGCTCGATAGGATCAGTTGAAACGGTAGGCTCGGTACGATTGGTAGGCTCGGTAGGATCGGTAGGAACGGTAGGAACGGTAGGAACGGTAGGAACGGTATCCTCGGTAGGAACGATAGGCTTGGTAGGATCGGTAGGAACGGTAGGAACGGTAGGAACGGTAGGAACGGTATCCTCGGTAGGAACGATAGGCTTGGTAGGATCGGTAGGATCGGTAGGAACGGTAGGAACGGTATCCTCTGTAAGAACGGTATCCTTGGTAGGATCGGTAGGCTCAGTAGGAACGGTATGATTGATAGGCTCGATAGGATCAGTTGAAACGGTAGGCTCGGTAGGAATGTCAAAAAATTCCAGCTACGAAACACAATTACACAATAGCACAACACCATTCCACATTTACCTGAGTGTACAACACAATTACACAATTATCCATTTAGACGAGTGTGCAGTGCAATTCCACATTTACACTAGTCCACAACACAGTTACACATGTATTCATTTAGACGAGTGCATAACGCAATTACGGATTTACACGAGTGCTCAACACAATTACACATTTACAGGAGTGCACAACACAATTACACATTTACACAAGTGCACAAAGTAATTTGCATTTACACGAGTGCACAACAATTACACATTTACAGTAGTGCAAACACAGTTACACAATTATCCATTTACACGAGTGTGCAACGCAATTCTGCATTTACATGAGTGCACAACACAATTCCACATTTACACAAGTGCACAAAGTAATTCTGCATTTACAAAAGTGCACAACGCAATTCCGCTTTTACATGAGTGCACAACACAATTACAGTTGAAAAGTTCAATTCTCACAGTTTTAAAGACCTGGATCCATCTTCTAAAAGAAGATCTAAACGAGGTCCAAGGGACGCAGGGACGTGAGAGTGAAAGTGAAGTGATTGTCATTGTGAAACACTGCAGCACAGCACACGGTGACACAACGAAATGGGTCCTCTGCATTTAACCATTACCCTTGGTGAGCAGTAGGCACCATGACAGGTGCCCAGGAGCAGTGTGTGGGGACGAGACCTTCATCAAGAGGACCTCAGTGGCACCTCAGTGGCACCTTGGGGTATCGGGATTCGAACCGGCAACCTTCTGATTACGGGACCGCTTCCTTAACCGCTAGACCCCCACTGCCCCCATAGGGTTTTATGCAGGTGTCACAGGTGGCACATGGCCGGGTGGCAGGGCTACAGAGGTCACTGTGTCTGACCTTTCTGCCCCCCAGTGCTGCCACACTCACCAGCCAACCCGAACGTCACAGACCCAGAGCTTCCTGTTGACACAGTACACCTTGTCATTAGCGGTGACAGCCGGCCTCCCTGCACCGCGGAGGCCGTATCACGTTCTCCGGCCTTTCACCATCACCGGACACCTGTAAACACCTTCCCTCCATGACGTACTGCCGGGTAATAAATGGTAGCAGGACGATAAAGGGCAGCGCTGCAGGAAACCGCGCTCTGAGGCCCTTCAAAAGGTCACCGCTGTTGGTGAACTGAACCGTTTCCGACAGAAATTTGACCTCATGACCTTTGTCCTCCCAGAGAGTAAATAATGAACCTGCGATTCGTCACAGACAGAAGAAGCCAAAGTGTGATTAGTATTTTGGACAGGGATGAATAACATGAAAATGAAGAATGTCACACTCACCTTCTAAATATTCCACGTGAACAATGAATCAAATGGCTACTGACCAAAAATTCTAACAATAAGATTTTAAGACTAGTAAATGTTAAGCTGAACAAGTACAAATGTGGGTATGTAGAGGTGAGAAGTGATAAAGGAGGCGTGTCTTCCTTTCAGGTGGGGGGCGGGGCTCAAGTATGATCGGAGTTAAAAGCAGTGCTGGATGTGCACCATGATTTGGGCATGAGGTGATGCTTCATGCGACATTGATAAAACACACAAACACATCCAATATCCTCAATTAACAAGTTTGGATGGAACCTTAATAAGAAACATGGAGGTTGCCGAGGTGCCACTGAGGTGCCATTGCTCCCCTGTCATGGCTGCCCACTGATCACCGAGGGTGATGGTTAAATACAGAGAAGCAATTTCCTTCAGGATTAATCAAGTTTTAAAAAATTTAATAAAATCGTCATAGTGATCTTCATCCCAAACCTCAGATGCCCCAAATGTGCCCTCCAAAATGCTCTATTAGATGCCTTTCACACTAAACCAGATTGGCTTTCCTCTAAAGAGTCTTACTGAGTGACCTTCACAGTGGTCAAGACGATCACCATCCCACAGTGATGAATATCAGCATCAGCATAAAAGTCAAGGAATAAACCTATTCAGACACTGTGAGATGGTCCTATTCCTGATCAGACCAGGGTTTCCCATTAGTCCAGCCTGCATCTCCAGTACAGTCCATGGTCTGCAGTTTCAGGATGTTTCTGGTGGTTCCATAAGCTTCATCAGTGACGCTTTCACTGTCAAATAAGATTGCATGCAAATCCAGTCCTGTGGAAGGGAACTCAGTAACTTTCCACACCTGTGTGTGTGTGTGTGTGTGTGTGTGTGTGTGTGTTTCTCCCCACAGGAAACAGACACATTATGAGGTCAAGTCCAAGTTCATCATTTGCAAACAAGTAATCTGACCCCAAAAAATGTATATTGCAACACACAGACAGACAAATTCTACACCCGCGTGCTTATTTACATACTCCAGTGCTCAGTTTACATCGTCCATGAAGCCACGTGTGATGCAGGTTTCATCGTGGAACAGGGTGGAATCTAGAACTCTGGATGACCCGGCAAGGTTCTGTTGCTTTAATCCTGGTCTTCAGGAGACACTCAGTCCGCGTTACCTTCCAGGACTGAGACGGTCTACCTTCACCCATGAGAAGCTTCACCCTCTTACCTCTGATGCACTTTGATGGATCGGAGCTCAGTGGGCTTTTTTCAGGGGTGCCTCAGGCAGGTCCTTAATGGACTTTAGCATTCTTTAAATCCTGCCTTTCTGGCCCCTTTAAAGGTTTCCAGAACTTAGCACGTCCGTCTTGGAAGCACACGTAAGGTAAACCTGCCACACAAGGAGTTTAAGGCTGGAGAAATCCCCACGTAAGCGGCGCCTTACCGCTGAATTACCGCGGCGAGATGAAAAGGTGAAACGGCGTTCGGTCCTCCAGGACCATGATGCCATGACGTGTCCTGCTCGGAGGGACGGAGCAGACAGCTCTGGACGTGCTGTAGAAGATGGGAGAGGCGGCAGTGAAGAAGCCATTAGAGTCGCGTCAAGCAGGCGTTAGAATTGGTTTTATGAGGCCGCTTTGTCTCCGTCCAGGACTGATCTCCAAGATGCTGGATCGGTCTGAGAGGTTCTCTTGAAGGACTTTGTTCTCTTGAAGCAGTTGTGCTTGGCTGCTCAAGTGGAATTAAATGAGATTTGAACTTTAGGCGATGGTCCGGACACCTCCCTCCAACGCTCCTGCTGGAGTTTCCCAGCTGGAATCTCGGACGTATCTCAGGGCGCCTCCACCAGCTGTGGAAACATTTATTCAGCCTCTACGTTCCACAGCGCCGCATGCCAGGCCGGTGAATCAAAACGTCCAGGTTCTCCCTGGTTCCACTGACGTTCCCACGCTGGACCAACATTTTGCAGGTCCCAAAAACTAAAGAGACTCACATCTGGGGGCGTCACCATAACGCCATTATTCAACCTTCAGCCAGTCTGCAAACAAGAGATGATTTTCGGGTTTCTCCGTACGGTACTGCAGAGTCGGGGGTCTGAAGAAACGCGCCGCATCTTCAGCTCATTGGTGTCGTACGTGGCCATGAAAACATGGCCGCCGCTGCTGTACATCCGGAACTGCGGATCAGAACGGATCCTTAATTAATGTCACCTGACGGACGAGTCGCATCGCCCATTCAGCCCGGCGTTGCTACGGCACCACAAAAAAACCCCAACAGGGCGGCGGCCGCCTGTCGATGCGTCCGGGGTGGCCCCGCCCACCGCCATCGATAATCAACGCGGACCCGCCGTGTTGACATTGATGTCTGTGACGCTGCTTCGTGTCTGTCACCGCACTCCGCCATCAGTCACATGACAGCAACAAGGTGACGGAACACACACACACACATACACTCACACAAACACTTACACACACACTCACACACACACACATACACTCACACATATACACACACACTTACACACACACTCACTCACACATACACTCACACACATACACACACACTTACACACACTCACTCACACATACACACACTCACACACACATACACTCACACACACACACACATACACTCACAACACACACACATACACTCACACACACTTACACACACACACATACACTTACACACACACTCACACAAGTCGACCCCCACCATACACTCTACACACACATACACTCACACACACTTACACACTCACTCACTCACACATACACTCACACACATACACACACACTTACACACACTCACACATACACACACACCTCACTCACACATACACTCACACACACACATACACACACACACTTACACACACTCACTCACACATACACACACTCACACACCACACACTCACTCACACACATACACACACTCTTACACACACACACATACACTCACACACACAAACACATACACACAAACTTACACACACACGCACACACACTCACTCACACATACACACACACACTCACTCACACACATACACTCACACACACACTTACACACACACTCACACACACACACATACACTCACACATATACACACACACTTACACACACACTCACTCACACATACACTCACACACATACACACACACTTACACACACTCACTCACACATACACACACTCACACACACATACACACACATACACCACACACACTTACACACACACACACACATACACTTACACACACACTCACACACATACACTCACACACACACACACTTACACACACACTCACTCACACATACACTCACACACATACACACACACTTACACACACTCACACATACACACACACACTCACTCACACATACACTCACACACACACATACACACACACACTTACACACACTCACTCACACATACACACACTCACACACACACACTCACTCACACACATACACACACTCTTACACACACACATACACTCACACACACAAACACATACACACAAACTTACACACACACGCACACACACTCACTCACACATACACACACACACTCACCCACACACATACACTCACACACACACAAATACACACATACACACACACACAAACTTACACACACACATACACACACTCACTCACACATACACACACATACACTCACACACACACAAACACACACATACACACACACACAAACACACACTCACACACACATACACACACCTAAAGGTTACACAGTAAATCACTGAGCTTCTTTCCAGGTCCATTAAGCTGCTACTAATGGGCCGGTTACATAAAGGTCATCTGCACGACCCCCCAACAGCCACACAGGAACTGTGTAGGTCCTGTCATGGCGAGCAGTGGGGACAGACGCCGGCCGGAGAACCTCCCGCGGGCTCGCCGTCACCGCGGACGGCCGGACTGGTAAAGCCATCAGCGCGCAGGCCACACGTGGCCTGTTCTCGGCACGAAGGGGGATTAAGGGCCTGAATGAAGCCCAGTTCTCCTGATCCGTCGCTCCAGCTGAGGTTTAGTCATCAGGAAACCCGCCTCACGCCACACGGCGCCGCACACAACAGCCGGGGCGGGTCTGGAACCCGGCCCTCCTGGTTCTAATCATGGCCGTGCATTCAAATGGCTGCTGTGCTGGTTTCACACACCACGGCAGAAAAGGGAAGTGGACCGTCCACTCCAGGAGGACAGGTACTGAACGTGACGTGAACGGGGTGACCCAGAAGCCGATTCCATGACCAACGCGGTGGAAACTGTGCGGGGCTCCAAAGCTTTTAATTAATTGACCATCAAACCGTCACGCCGCATCATTAACCAGGACTTACCGAGGCGGACGTCCCAGCATGCCGAGCAGCATGTGTGTTCTTCCTCTCAATCGCTCGATAGAGGAACGCGGAACGCAATGAACATCGTTTTTCCAACATCAACTGTCTCAGTTGAGTGGTGTGTGTAGAACATTCCTATTAAAACGTGGTTCCGCCTCGTCATTCCCGTGCTGGGATGGTGGAACAGGTCGAGGTGTTTGCACCCCGGTTTCTACTCTTCTCTTCTTCTCCTGCCAGGCCTCTGAGGTTATTAATGCTGCGTTTGGTTCCTGCCGGAACATGAAAAGAGTGAGAATGAAGAACGGACGGAAGAAGGAACGCCGTTATTATCCCGGCTGGAGGAGTAAAGGTAGGATAAACGGTCCCGTTCCGTCTTCCGAGCGGTTCTGTAGGCTCTGACAGTGCATGCTGGGTGAAGGTGCTGGACAGGTCTGGGGACGGACTGATTGATGTCCAGGACGGATTCGGAGCAGCGGCGCCTTGTTCTGCTGCCAGCTGAGGTGCCTTCATCTGCAGCGGTCACTTTCGATCAAGACGCCGATGACACGCTTGTGTGACACACGAGAAGGTCGAGCGTGTCGGATACCCGACAGTTTGTCCAAAGGTCCAGACCAGGAATTCTCAGGAACTGCAGACACTTTACGATTCTGTAACTGTGATCATGTGACCCTCCTTTTTTAGAACGCTTTTTTCATTAAACCCAAGTGTGTGTGTGTGTGTTTAAAAGAAGACTGAAGACAGGGTTCCACTGCAGGACATTGTCCCGCCCTCCCTGGCATTTGGCCTGGCACCACTTTAGACCTGGGAGTGGCCTGAGGACGAAACCTGCAATCTGATTGGATAGGTATGTAGTAGCCAGAAGACCCAGGTTCAAACCCCACTTACTACCATCGTGTCCCTGAGCAGGACACTTAACCCCGAGTGTCTCCATTTATGTTCATTTGAGGTAAAACGGTCATGAAATGGACTGAAGCGGGTGGTTCAGTGGGCAGAACCGTAAATGCCGATGTGATTACGGTGTGTGGCCCGCCGTGGGCCTGAAACACCAGAACGTCTCGTTGAAGATCAGAGAAGATCTCAGTGACTCAGTGCCGGCGACGCCCTGATGACAGAGCGCCGTCCACACATAGGCGTGCCACCAGGCCGGCGCTCACAATTACCATCATTTTCCCCTTTAAAACCCGCCCCTCACCACTGTCACAATCATCTCATGATGTCACAGCGGCGTAAACCCGTAACGACCCATCAGAACACCAAGTCTGCATGGACGTCCTGCAAAAAGAATTCATTCATTTACGTTTGCGGTATTTACCAGGCGTCCTTATCCAGAGCACCCTACAGTCAGTGGTTACAGGGACAGTCCCCCCCTGGAGACACTCAGTGTCCTGCTCAGGGACATGATGGAAGAAAGTGGGATTTGAACCTGGGTCTTCTGGTTCGTAGGCGAGTGTGTTAACCGCCAGGCTACTACCACCCAGTAGTTACAGGGACAGTCCCCCCCTGGAGACACTCAGGGTTCAGTGTCCTGCTCAGGGACATGATGGTAGAAAGTGGGATTTGAACCCGGGTCTTCTGGTTCGTAGGCGAGTGTGTTACCCGCCAGGCTACTACCACCCAGTAGTTACAGGGACAGTCCCCCCCTGGAGACACTCAGGGTTCAGTGTCCTGCTCAGGGACACGATGGTAGTAAGTGGGATTTGAACCCCACTTTGAACCCCAGAAGCGCCGCACCGTTCTCCATCATCCTCTTACTCAGCTACACTGTTCCAGTCAGGCTGGTGAAAAGGTGAAGGCGGCTGCGCTCTGATTGGTTCAGACGCGAGGAACGAAGATCCTGTTGAAATATGCGCCGCCGTCGCTTCGTATCTCGCAGCAGCCTGGAGAACCACAACTGAGAAGAAGGAACGTCCCCCTGGCCCGAGGTGGGAACCACGCTCAGCGATGTGGTGCCTCCTCGGGCCAGAAGTGTCGTCTTACCCCCAACCCATGGCCCTAATGAGATGATGAATCACTCTGGAACAACAGAACCGTCACGGAACCCTGGCAATGTTCTACTGGTGGAGAATAATGCAGGGGACCCAGGGAGAACCAGAATTCCTTTCCACGACTCGTGGAGCCTCTCACGTTATCAGCATGATTCTGTGGTCCGTGTTCTGTCCAGAGAAGTCATGTAAACCATGTGTGGGCGTGGCCATAAGACGGCGTTCCTGCCCACTAGTCCCCGCTGCACGGGGACTTCATTTCCTAATAAGTGTGCTGCGGGCCTGGGCGTCCTTCATCCTGAAGGGGTAGAAGATGGCAGATCAGATCTTCATCATGAGTAAAATGAGCTCCAGCACCTGATCCCAAGCTCCGCCCCCCCCACGGGACGCCGCCCAGCAGATGCTACCACCTGACCGGCGGTAATTACGGGAGGGAACAGGCGGCCCATTGAGCTACACGGGTGCCGCTAAACACCGGCCATTGTGCCCGGGTACCGAGGAGAGCGCTGGCGTGTCACCGCGCCGGGAAAATAACGCACGGAGCGGCCCGAGCGAAAATACGGTGGAGCCCGCAGGTCTTTCTTCATCACCCAGAACTCCCACTTCTGCTTCTCGGTGATGTCATCACCACATTTTACATTCGTCCCCAAGCGGGCCACTGTGACCCCGAGAGGTCGGACGCGTGTCCCGGCGCCGGGAGCCGCGGAGGAGGCAGGAAGTCACCCCGGCGGTGGGGAGGCTCCTAATTGTCTACTGCAGCGTGTAATTACACGCCGACTCAGCGTAAATCTTTCATTATTAGGAGCTATTTGTGCTCCGCGCTGCCCCCGGAGTGGGGAGGCCGAAACTACGGTAAAACGGCAGTAAAATAAACAGCCATAATACGACAATACATCCGTTGTAAGGACATATAAGCACATTATAAATACGTCATATGAAAACCGACGGTAAACTTCCCAGCGCCGGCCCCACCGCACCAAGACGTGGCCCCGGGGCCCGAAACGCCTTTGATTTAAATCCTGCCCTTTTCAATGAAAACAAAAATCAATTTGATATGATCTGGCGGGGAGATTAACTTCTGTAGGTTCCGCCGCCGGGGAGCGGCGTGTGATTAAAGCGTTCGGCGGGGGAGAGTTGCGCCTCGGGGGCTTTTCTGCGACGCACCGGGCTCGTGTTTCTGCGCCCCAACACACACACACACACACACTTAAACCAAAGGGGCGGAGTTTTCTACATATCCGTCTTGTTTTGTGGCATAAAAAAATGTAAATCTGGCGAGTTTAAAACAGTCGGGACGACTCCGATGTTCCTCAACTGCAGTCCAGACTGGAAACATGGCGCTACCAACCTGCCGGTTCTGCACGTCGGAGAACCTGACTACCTTGGAGGACGCTGCCCCCTGTAGGACATTCAGGGCACCGTCTGGAGTCCAAGCCCAGAAGTGACCGTAATATGGACACTATGAACCGTTCGTAGTAAACGGTGGGTTTTCCGGTTATGAGAGGATGAAAGAGGGAGGAAGGAGAGGAACTTCTTTAAAATCCTTAATCACCCTTTTCACCGGCCGCCACTCTGCCTTCTTCATTAATCAGCTAATGTGCTGAATCGGCGACTCCCTCCCAAATGCCACGGAATTAGCCATCAGGCACGGCGCCGCTTCCTAATATGGCCAGGCCTCCATCCTCATCCTCCAAGAAGCAGACAAGATCATCACGCCAAGCTTCAGTATAAACCGGCCACCGTTTTCATGTCTAACCAACAGAAACCAGGAAAAACGTTCCCGACGTTCCTGTGCGGTTGGACATTTTGGAGAGCAGGAGCAGCCGACGTTGGGTTTTATTGGCTCCAGGCAGGGCTGCTTTTCCAGCTGCCGGAGGAACGCCAGGCATGAGAGAGCCGGATTAGCATGCAGAAGACATCCTGGTGTTGAGCGGGAGAGGATTTAAAAGCACTTTGCTGATAATAACGGCACTCAGAAGAACACGGGCACAAGAGGGTCGGCAGAACGAGAACCTCTGGAAGCGTTCAGAGGAACGGGAGGGGAAAAAAGGAAAAAAGCTTCTCTTTGAACCCTCAGCCACCTGCTTTTCTCCAGAGACGCCCTCCCCCATCACTGTAGAACACATGTCTGGCATGGAACGCCCACCCTTCATCTGGGACCAAAGGCTACAGAAGACCAGAGGACAGGAACTTGTGGAACTTCTTCTGAAAGCCCTGTTTATAGCCCCGGCCACAGAGGTTCCGGAGCAGAACTGAGAGTAGAAGGTTCTCAGCTTACAGAAATTTGCTCTGATCAGTTGAGGATGATTTGTTGGACGTCTCATGAAGGAACCTGAAGGCAGTAATCATGGGTCCGGTGACCATGCAGAACAATGGAGATCATTCCAGCTCTCTGTGTCATACTTGTATGGGGTTTCCAGAACAAGAGTCTGGACAAAAGTTACCCAAGATCAACTGTTAGAATAAAATCTATTGAGAACTTTCAGAGTTCTGTTGAGATCTAAGTGCTCGTCCTCTGAAGTTCTCTGCTCTCGGCTGCACCGCAGGTGGGACGTGTTGCATGAAGCGCTGCTTATGTCATCCAGCATGGCCATCTGCTGCCCCCTCACCAGGCCCTCATGTCCGGGGCAACAGCAGCAGCCCCCTTACCCCCGCCATGAACTCCCATCTCCTCATCCTGAAGACCATCCTTTCTCCTCTTCACTTTCACCCTGACCCTGTCCCTCCTCCACATCACAGCAGCTGAAGGACATCATGAGCCTCACTGTGGTCAAGATGTTAACCGGTGACGTTCCTCAGGCATTAGAGACACTTTTAAAGTGATTCTGAAGTTCTGCACTCACAAGCATTCCAGAGACCTGACCTATGACCCCTGCTAAAAGAAACCACACACACTTTGGGTCTTTAGTGACCTTCCCTCAGGCCACAAACGTTGCTGCCCTCGTCCCCGTCAACATGTGACCTCCACAGCGAGCGGCTTCCGGGGCCAGTAGGCAGCTGTTCAGGAACGGACCCCATTCAGACATTCGTTCTGCTGGTTCTCCGCTGAGAACAGAAGCACCTGCAGTCTGAAGCATCACCTGATCCTACAGGACCATCAGTCTGAGATTTTAAACCAGAGCCCGTCCCAGAGCTTCATCAGGTGTGGTGAAGATTCCATCCTGAACCCCTTCTGACCACCCCGGAACCGACAGCTGCACCGCCGACTTGAAAGAGCCGCATATTACCAGGCTGTTCGGAGATAAACGCGTTTATAGATGTGGGCGGGGCCAGAGATTCCCAGGAAAATAATGACAGGAGGAATGCTGTAACGGGAGAGGCGCCCAGAGATGAAATGAAATCAGAACAAGGTGATGACAACGATGCCACTTGTGTCTGAATCCGAGACTCATGTCCCCCCATGCGGTGACTTGGCCAGTCGGCTCAACAACCAATAAAAAGGGGCAAACTTCCAGAGCCGAACAGATCCTAAATCTTACTAAACGAAGCTAAATCTACGAACGAAGCGCTCGTGTACGAGTCTAAGATCAGGTGGAATCGGCGCGGTGCATCTGGACACTAACCAGAGGTCATCTGCAGGAGGTCCCCGCATTCCCCCCACGCCCACCTGCCCCTGTCCTGTAAGGGCCGCCTGTCCTCTGGAACCCCGTGTCGGGTTCCCCTCGACACACATTGTGTCCCCGGACCTCCCCGGACCCCCGGAGTGGCCGGGAGTCGCTGGCACCACCACAGCGCCCCCCGGACGGTGGCCTGCTCCGTTACACCGCCGCCCTTTGTTCCGCTGGCTCCCCCTAATCTGCCGCCGCCCCATTACGCTCTCCCACCATTATTCCGCGCCCATTCAGGAAGTTCAGGTTTTGCCTCAATTAGCCGTGGGGGAGGATGACTGAGGCACTTTCAGCGAGAACATGTGGTTCTGATGAAACGAATCTGCTGGTGGCCATATGGTGGAAGCAAAAAAATAATACACACAGTACAATATTCCTTTTTCAATAAGTCTTTTTTTTTACAGAGAACCGTTTGGGTTCCACTTGTACATTTTACACTAAAGATGAAGTGATGAATAAATAAAATACAACAACATTACAAAAAACGTGCTGGTTTGATTAGTACTTTAATAAACTACTCACTTTAATGAATTTGCGGTTTTTGGACCACCACGGATGTGCTGAGAATGCTGAGATGGACCCGCCCACCCTGAAAGTCCCAGTGGGACACGAGGAACCCCAGCATCGTTTCCCCTCCGAGCAGAGTCCCAGACGTTCCGGCCGAGTCCCACTGAGCGCCGTCCCGCAGTCCTGCATACCTCAGGTCCCCGCCGGGGACCTCAACCTCCCATTGTTTGAGGTTTTTACTGAGACTTTTATGAAAATCAGACTGTTTTTGCAGGTTAAAGCATACAGCCATGCTCAGGAGTGACCCTCCCCATGGTCACAAATTCCACGGATCTACTGCAGCTTCCGTCTTTTTACTTTACTTACTTTGGACCTGTGCACAGAACCGTAGTCATTCACGTTCTCGATTCCACCGTTTCTCTGAGCAGAGAAGAACGTTGGTTTGACACATGCCTTTTCACCAGCAGGCAGAGAAGAACATCTCAGAAATGATAACTTCATTTTGAGTCTCATTTCGAAGAATATTATTTAAAAATAACTTTTGGACTTACGCTTCATGCATCAATTACGAATAAATTGTCACCATAAACCCTAAAATTGGTATTCAGTGTAATATAAAGAATCACCACTAGATGGACATTCAAATTCAAATTTTATTTGTCACATACACAGTCATACATGGTATGATATGCAGTGAGATGCTTTTAGCGATTGTACAGACCACAGTATTGCAAACATTGCACGTATACAATGAAAACCAATATGCAAATATTGCAAACATAACCAGATGTTACACATAAAATATGTGTAACAGTTCGGGTGAAAGTCAATGTATAAAGATTAAAAAAGGAGTAAAAAGAGCAGAGATTTTGTGCAAAGTGAGTTTGTGCAAAGAGTCCAGAGTGATTGAAAGTGAAAGTGCTAAATTCTGGTTTTGTACCCCACCACATATAACAATGGGGGGTACGGTGTCACACGCGGCACAAAAGGAAAACAGAAAAAGATGGGACATTGGTGGACTAAAAACCTGTACGTCCTCCATCTTGGTACTAACTGCAGAAGCAGGCCCGGTGTCTTAATTACAGCCTTTCGGGGACATTCCAGATCTGTCCTCGGCAGCAGGAACCCAGGTGGACGTCCCCCTCGTAACCCGTTTGTGAAAATACACCCCGCCCCTGCCTCCCATTAATAATCAAGCGGTAAAAGTTGCTCGCAATCAATCAGGAGTGTGTAAGCGGCGTGGCGCGCTGCCCGGCCTCGTAACCGCCGCCACGCCGCCCTGCTGATGAGTGCCAGAGGCTGGAGAAGTGCGGGTAAAGAGGGCCGGCGTTGGACGCCTGCCTTGTCCTCGCACTTCAAGGGCAGAGTGGGAACATTCGTCTTGCTGGAGTGACGGCGCCGCGGAGTGTCGTTGTGAGAATGGAGAACGGCGTCACCGTGGATCCGATGGAAAACCTTTACTCTCCACGGGGAAGTAATCAAAGTAGAACCACCATGCCTGCGGAGGGGATTATAGGACACACACACACCACCCGTCCACTGAGACTCCCTGGGAGACTCAATTCGGCCATTAAGGGCCCTGGAGGAAGAGAGAGAGAGAGAGAGGTTGCTTTTCTTTTCATGTAACACGCTTCTCCCATGACCTGATAACGTTCCAACCATCAGACAACTGCTAGGAGGCCGGGCGGGCGGGGCACAGGGAACAGGTGGGGGTCCGTCCTGCCATTGGTCGCGAGCCGGTGGCTGGAGAGCAGCCAACAGCGTTTCTGTTTGAAAACAAGCCCC
Organism: Denticeps clupeoides; assembly: GCF_900700375.1. Classification (NCBI taxonomy): domain Eukaryota; kingdom Metazoa; phylum Chordata; class Actinopteri; order Clupeiformes; family Denticipitidae; genus Denticeps; species Denticeps clupeoides. Next base: position 244,453 of record NW_021630093.1, read on the forward strand.
GCCCTCCTCTGAGTTTACCCAGGGGGCGGGGCTGGGGGCTCAGCCTTGCAAGGGGACGTCTCCAGGGGACCATTAGAAACAAAGTAGCAGCTTGGTGAGACTGATTTTAATTAGCCTGCGTCGTATCCGTTACAGCTGTCCAACCCTGCAGAGCGTTCCTGGACGTTCTCCGAGACGTCAAACTGGAGGAGTTTCAGAACCCGGTTCTCAGCAGAGCAGCTGATCGATCGCTGGGTCTTTAGTAGGTAGATCCCACCTCCCAGTGTCTCCAGCAAAGATTAATCTCAAGGTTGGACAGAAGCCTCCAGAATCCTCCAGATGAGATCACCTCCATTATACATTTATTGGCAATTACAGTCCTGCCATTTTAAACCAGACACACACACACACACACACACACATAGATAGATATTACAAACACATCAATGACATACGGCACCAATTTCATTTTATCTGCAGCATCTTAGACGCTTTAGAGCAGTAAACCGGTTCCTCGCTCCAGCAACGTCCCACTTGATGAAAATTCTGATTAAATTCGGAATTTGAAGTCAGTCTATGTGATTTCATGGGAAATGGAAAGTCACACGTAGAAGAAACCTACAGGCCTAGACTCTTGCTTTAGGAAATGTTGTTTCACTGTCATGGTCTCAGATGATCAGTCAGTTGTTACAAGAGGTTAAAGGTCACCTAGGGTCACAACCAGATAATAAAACCCACCCATTAGGAAACACCTCGGGTGAGAAGAGGTCAACTCAGCCTCAGAACATCTCCTCACCACGGAGGAACCCCCCTTCTGCCGGTGGATACAGGGTTCTGTTTCTGTCCGACAGCCGTGTGTACGGGAACGTTCTTCACTAGAACCCTGACTACAGTTCCAGACTGGCCATGCCAGTGTGTTTTATACTCGGCTCTGTGGATTAGAATGGGCAATGTGAGACTTGTTGTCCTCTGGACTTAGCTTCAGAACCTCCATTTCTACACCACCAAGTCCAGAATGGACGCTGCAGGAATTCTGGGCACGTTTAACACGCAGACAGGCCAGGATGGAACATTAAATAAGGCAGAACCACCACATTCTAGACTGTAGAACATCCTGCAGAACGTCCTGAAACACCCAGAGGCTGCGGTTCCAGAGAGAACCCTCAGCATTCTTGCATCTATAACCTATAGAAGCGCATGTAGGACATACAGAACATGGATTATTTGATATTGTGCTGATATAATAATAAATCGATAGAACAAGGGAGAAATGTGCACGTGACGTGTTTAAATCGTCCAGAATGAAGAAGTAGCGTGTGCCAGAGCTGTCAATCTGGCTCCTCCTGTCAGTCAGGCTCCTCCCATTTCATGGTGAAAACTACAACAAAAAGGCCATTAGTTCTGTTCCAGAGAACAACAACAACATTTATTTCTTATAGAACCCATAATTACATACAGTACGTCTCAGGAGGAGGGTGGGGCGGGGCCAGTATGTTTAAAATAAAGTTTGGATCGGGACCAGAGAATTGACTTGTGGAGTTGAGACCGGGAATTTCCTGGTCGTCGTTCTAATGAGATACCTGAGGTTCCATCACAGGTGTGGTCTTGGCCAGAACTCGAGTTGAGGGAGGATGAGGAGGGATGCCCATGTTCCATCCCTGGTGCTATTTTATCAATAAATGAGTAAAATACGGTGAGCGAGAGGAGCAACCTCATGCTACCCATCGAGACGGGCTTTATAAGTTTATCTACGACTGACGTACGGGGGTTACGGTTTGGGGATCGATTCGCGTTACAGTAGGCGAACTGGATGAAGTAGCTCAACTCGACAGAACACCGGCCGTGGAACAGGCAGCACAGGCAAACGCTATAACGAAAACGAAATAACGAAAATGGAATAAGAAAAAAAAAAAAACGTATTCTTAAAACTAGTTGGTATTAATGTGTGAATTAATGTGCGTAGTAAAGCCTAGTAAGTAGTAATAATAATAATAATGATATGTACATTTCCAATGCACCCCCCCCCTCCACTACGGCAAGCCAACAGGGTCGATAATCGGCAGGTTCTCGACGCGGTTCTAAAGGGTGAAAATCCAGACTGCTTTCCTGCCTCAGGCAGTTGCCGCGTTCCACCCTGCAGGTCTGAAAGCTGGAGCAGAACCAGCGACTTTTCACTTTTTACTGGAGCTCCACCTAAAATAAACCACAACCTTCAACATGACGCCAGTTCTCCAAACCGTAGGGATGTTCAGAAGCGGGTTCTTTCCCGGCTCCTGAAGGAGAACCATGAGACCAGATCTGGATTTTAATGTGATTCTTTACAGCAGAGAAATCACGGCTCCACCTGCTTTTTTAGATACGAGGCCAGTGAGGGAAGTAGAACGTTGTTCAAATTTGGGTGTGAAGTGCGTGGGAACCGGGGAACCAGAATTCGTGGAACGATGCCCAGGGGAAGGATAAAGATGGGATTCTGGGGAGACAAACAGGAATGAAAGATGGCAGGACGCCGCGAGTAGGTCTTCTCTTGCAGGAACCGTGGTCCAACTTAAGACCACCACATTCAGACCCAGTGATTTTCAGTCACTCCTGTGGAAATGCAGCTCTTCACTACGGTTCTTCACACCGGAACACGCGTCAGATCGCAGCTCAGTCTTTTATTTTACTGCGGATCATCTCCTCTGTTCCTGAGTCCCTGTTCAATGTTCTGGTTTCTGCCTAGCCAGGAAGGTTACTGGGATGATTGACCTTCCGTGACCTTTGAAGGTTCAAAATCCCAGCAGAGAAGACGAATGAAGTATTCAGGATGAATTCTCCAGATCTGGAGAATTCTGCTTCACTTCTCCCTTTAAAACCTCCATCGTTAATGTTCCGCTTCTACTTGGGTTTGTGTAAGAACAGCAACTTTGTTCCAAAATGGTTCCTCCGCTACGTTTTAAAGTTTGTTCTGTGAGCTACTTAAGGAACGTGGCTTCTCTCAGCATCATATTTGTAGAAGAGGGTTCATGTCTGGAGTCATATAAATATATTGGAATATTGTCTACATGTTGCCTGGAACTCCAGTCACGTCGAGCAGGTTTAAGTAATTAATTTGTGAATTAATAAACACACACATGGCACGTGGACCCACACGAATGATGGTGGACAGAACCTGGACGGTTCAGGAGTCGGCGTGAGCAGAGATATTTTGCCCGAAGATGAATCCACTGACTTTATTCATGAATTGTGTTTCTTTTTGCTCACGGAGACGAAACATCAGGAGATGTTCCAGATGTTCATGTCCAGTTGTGCATTAAAAGGAAGGGTGTAGTTTTACCTCCTCAGCTCATGTTCTCCACTCCGGACGGCGGCCATGTTACAAGCTGAGTAACGACCCGCGGCCGAGAGCAGAACTGCGAGGGAAAGTTCTCATCACTCGTGTATGTTGTCATGCTGAACGTGAAAAAATGAGAGAACGTGTTCGTTGGAGGTACTACAATGATTTAGAGGCGCCGTAGTAACTCGGTAGTAAACAGTGTAGCTCCGCCCGCCTGGAGACCGGCCCGGGAACGGGGTTGGTATCCATCATCAACCACCTCCAGACATGAAATTCGTCAGTATGGAGCTTTCAGGCCCCCTCACTCACTGGTCCGGTCCAGGATGGAAACCATGAGAGACCACACCCGGTGGAAGCACATGACCCTACAAATCTGGATGTGAGGAGGCGTTGGGGGGCAACTGGCCGCAGAGCTGCTTCTTCAGCTCATTACCTCCTCGTAATGAAGAATGATGACAAGGGAAATAAATACCGGAGCGAGACCTCGGACCATGTTGATGTTTTACACATTCGCCGATCCCTGCGGTGGTGTTCCTCACACGAGTGGGAACAGATGAGTCTGGCGGACCGTGTTCGGCAACTCCTCAACAGGACCGATCTCACACAAAACTCTCCCTTTTACCAGGGGATCTGTGGTGGTATCTGGCACCAGACCGCCAGTTGCAGAAGTTGTGCGGTGGTGCCTCCACAGATCACATCCACGGAGGCATGCTTGGACAGCTGGAGAATTTGGAGGCCAAGTCAAGGCCCCGAAGTCATTGTTGTGCTCTTCAAACCCTTCCAGCATTTTTGCAGCGCGGCAGAAAGTGAAGTTCACCTTTCACCACCACCGGCTCCGGTCCAGATCCAGAGGAACCGTCCTTGAACGGCCCTCAGCTGAGGATGAGGATGTGAAGCACCTGACGGTGACCTGTTTCTCCTCACCACGCACCGCTGAGCGACTTTGTTTGTGTGTGAGGGGTCCGGGGGTCTCGTCCATTTAGGATGTCCAGTCGAGCAGCAACTTCTTCCATCCTTCCACCCTTCTGTGTGTGCATGAGGAGTTCGGTGGCCTCCAGTGTCACTCGATTCACGTCGACTGAATCTCCAGGGTTCTGATGAGCAGGTTCAGAGGAAGAGCTGCGAGCAAAACATGATTCAACAGACGAATGTTCTGTTCTGCATGAATGTTCTGCATCCACCACGAAGTCACCAATCCCATCTTACAGCTCCAGTAAAACGTCGGCACCTTAACGATTCTGGAAATATCCGCAGTCCAGGTTAGATGGCAGGAACGGAGCTACGTCAGGTGTTCAGAGCCCACCTGAGGACTCCAGACCTGCTGGGCCGCGTCTAGTTACTGACTTCAGAGTTCTAGAGTTTCAAAAGGCCACGAGGGGCCGGAGGGGACAACCATCTACGTCCAGACAGTAGACACGCGTTCTCACGCTACTCGGGGAAATGGACCAGATAAACTCCTTCCTCAGCAGAAGAGAAGTGGCAGTCTGACGGAACTCCTTCAGACCGTCCCCGTCTGCAGCAGCCACGTGTCCGTTACTCCGTTCCACGTCTAGGAAGGATCTCCGCAGGATTCCCACAAGCCTCCCGACGCCCCCGGCCGGGAAAGCGATCTCACGCCTGGTTGTGTAGAAGATTGCATGTTTCACATCAACGCTGGCGCCCTCAGGACACCAGCAATGTCCCCTTCCCACAGGAGACAAAGCAGGCCCTCTAAGACGCTTTTGTGTGGATTGCGCTTTTGGAACGTGGGCCCGAGGGTGGAGAACCCTGGCAGCCTTTCATCCTGCATGTTCTCACACGTCAGCCGCTTCATCATGAGGAGACACGTTGGACATCTGGACAGCCAGTAGAACGTGATGTTGGTGTGAAGATTTATTCACGTCACCATGCAGGCCGTAACGCAGCAGTAACGTTTAAACAGAACAAACGGGGTGACAACAGCGCGGCGGTTCATCAAATCACCGTTTTCCCGCTTTATCGCTCCGATTTCTTCAACACTTTCCAATAAATAACCTGGAAGGAGAATTCCGCATCGTGCCGCGCCGCCAGAGCGAGCACGTCACCGGGAGGTCATCATGCTGAACGTGGAGAAGCAGGAGAACATGTTCGTTTGAGGGGACAGGACATCGTCAAGACTTGTCCAAACCTGCAGGACAATTAAAAGCGACTTGGTCCTGCCGTTCCTCTTCTCCCGTTCTTCTCCCATGGTTCCTCCACCAGCGGCTTATCTGCTCCGTCACCACTCCGCGTTCCGCGGCCTGGAACGTATGTCAATTCCTGACAGGATTCCTATGCCGACGTGCCACGAGCTTTCCGTGCGGCCCGGGGAACAACGAGCGGTTCTGTTCGCTTCTTGGACAGAACGCTGGGAATGTGTCCTGTCTTACACCGTCCTCGTCCTGGCCAGAGAACTCCACTGGACTGGGCAGAACCAGGAGGACGGCGTCATCGCTCGTTAGAATCTACCGTATATCAAGTTCGCAATGTTTTATTCCACAATTCCGGAATGAGATATCATTCCCTGGTCAGCTTTCATTCTAAGAAACATTAAATGGGCACTTTATATATATCATATTCTCATCAATCAGCATCAAAAATGAATCAATGAATCACTGGACTTGCATCAGGAGCGTGCAGCGGGATCACTGCGGAAATCAGGAACATTTGACACACGTTCTTCTAGGGGCAGTGGTGGCCTAGCGGTTAAGGAAGCGACCCCCGTAATCAGAAGGTTGCCGGTTCGAATCCCGATCTGCCAAGGTACCACTGAGGTGCCACTGAGCAAAGCATCGTCCCCACACACTGCTCCCCGGGCGCCTGTCATGGCTGCCCACTGCTCACTCAGGGTGATGGGTTAAATGCAGAGGACAAATTTCACTGTGTGCACCGTGTGCTGTGCTGCTGTGTATCACATGTGACAATCACTTCACTTTATGTTATGTTACTTTATGTTCAGACTGCACCTCAAAAATGTCCTTGGAGCAGGAACCCTGGCGCGGCGGATCCGGTCAGATTTGGAGGGTTAGCTGCTCTGCAGAGGGATCAATTAAACATCTTCGGAATGAAAGAAATCCATCATTTCTCAGCTCTTTTTCCCCCCTAATTAATTTCCTGACAGCTGTGTACGGATGTGGGAGAGGAGGTGACATCTGTTTCATTAAAAAGTTACGAGTGACGAGGGGAAAAGAGCCATAAAACAGGCAGGAAACCCGGAAAACATTCATCCAAAAACTCCGAAATATCAGTCAATAATCACACATTGATTCACAGGGAAACGCAACAATGCGAACAATTCCATACGCCAATAAACACTCCGGCACGTTTTATCACAAAAATGAAAGTGTAAAGTTGCAGAAGCGTTCCGAGAGTTCCTGTCCGGCGTCCTACTGAGCGTTTAAAGGCCTCGACGTGGAAAATCGGCGTTAAATCAGGACATACAGTCTGGCACTTTACTGCACATCTGTGTGTGTGTGTCTGTATACACACACACACACACACACACTCACAGATGTGCAGTCATTTGTCAAAACTAATATAACAAAAAGACCTTCAGATGTAAAAACATAAATGATCCTTTATGCAATAAATCAAGTTTGCTTCATGTTCAAAGAGTCTCATATTTTAATATAAATACAATTATAACGTGACATGAGGAGCTCTCAGGTAGGGAAGAACCTGATGAGATGAAGTAGAACTTTAGCTTAGTTTAGTGCTGATCCAATTCCAGATCAAAACTGTCAAATCTGGACCAGTCAGGGATGGTGACATCTCAAAACCCCGTCACTACGTCATCATGACCAGGCATGATCCTGCTTTTATACTTACTGCTGGAGCAGAGTGGACCAGTACCGGTCTTCCATGTGGCTCATTCTGGGAACCACACGCACAGCGGAGCTGGTGAAAATTCCTACGTTGCAGAACGTTTGAGGTCATGCTGCATGTTCGGCTATTTGAAGGTGAGTAAAATCCAGTTGGAACAACTGATATCTGTTAAATGGACATTAAACACGGTGCTGTCTGACCGTCTAGAAGAACACGGAAGGTGAACCTGTTAAACGTGAAGTTCAGATGAAGTTCAGACTCGTCCAGTGATAAATGCTCCACCAAACACTCGGCGCTCAATTGTTGACTTTACCGAATGAAAGCAAAAATGTCGGTGGGTCTGATAATGGATTTGAGGGACGTTTGTTCTCCCACATTGGAGACGATAACCCGGCGAGGTCAAGACCACTCACTCCAAACCCTTTTAGTCTGAGACTGGCACTGAGGTCGGTTGAGGCGTCCACCTGAGAAGATGCAGGGCTGTTTACTTCTTCTGATAAACTTGGAATGTTCTCGCACACACAAACACTCGTAGATTTGTGCAGCGTGTGGCAGTGTGTGTTGTGTTGTGTGTGTATGGATCAGTGGACCGTGCTGGACCAGCATCACGTCGAGGTTAGGGCCTTTTCAGGTTAGGATTTTTCTAGAGAACGTCTGTCCATCTGACACCACACTTTGTGTTTACTTGTGTTGTCTAATATTTGAATTAGTTTGATGATTATCATGCGAGAGGGGGCCAACATGGCGGCAGTTGGTGTTATTCCGGTATATTCTGGTGGTGGTGTTCCGGGAAGAAACGCGATACCGTGTCTTTAAATCAGGGCCAGACTGGGCCGTGGCCCCCAGTGGCCCCCAGGAACTCTCAGCTAGTTGCTTGTTAAAGTGGAACGTTGGGGTTGTATGAACCTGCGGTGCTTTGTTCTGCGTGTTCCGCCGGTACGGATTATTTACTGATGCAGGGTTCCCCGTTCTGGATTTTAATGGAAGTCTCGAGCGCGTGAAGGTCTGGAAACTGGGGTAGTGTTCGTCGGAGCAGGAAACGGGGTTGGAGGTGCCTCACCGTGACCTTTCCTGTGTGAATTGGTGGCTTGTTCGCCCCCGAATCAGGAAGTTTTTCGCGGCTCACCCCCCAACCCCGATTCTGGGCCGGCCGCACCGTGTCTGGGGCTTCGCGAGGCCCTCATACGAAAACGCACCGCCGCGGATCCCTGCGAACGGCCCCCGGGCGAAGGTGGGGGGAATAATGAGCCCACAGCGCCCTCTGTGAGCCATGAGGAGAAACAGCAGCTTCCACATCCATCCGAACGCGAGGAGATGCGTTATGGAAACATGTGGGATTTCCAGATAGAATTCCAGACAAGTGGTCCGATATGAGGGGTGCTGAGACACCAACCCAGGAAGATCTTTCCCTGTCGGGCGGTCAGGTCCGACCTTGCTGATTTGCTCAGACGGTATCCCATTACGCCCCTTCGATCTTTATCGGCAGGAGGTCAGGTCAGCACTGATGAAAACGTAGGGTGACCCCCCCCAAGGACGGGTGGATTCAGGGTTACCTGTCAGAGCTGATTTCTCCACACTCGCTCCTTTTAAAATAACTTCACACCAGTCTGGAGAAGCGTGTAGTACGTCCCAGACCTTCTCGCAGTCTGGACCACCAAGCTACCATATACAGGAAGAACTGGAAACAGACACTTTCAGTTCCAGCTTCTCGTTCCAGATGTCTGATGGTGACAGGACGTTCCACCTTTTGGGGTTCCCCCTTGTTCTGAATCAGGGGGGCTTCAAGTGAGGAGAAACAAAGAGGAACTGTTGGAAGTGAAGTAGAGCAGGCCGAGCAGTGATTCGATAAGAGATTTATACCCCTGGGAGAAGCTGCTTCATAGTTCTATCCCCGCAGGGAGGACTGGGGGACCCGCGACCCCGCCCGGGTCTCCAGACCTGCCACAGCTCAAGCGGCGTCAAACGTGCAGAAATGGGAGTTGACAGATAAGCTTCAGAAAGTCCCCCACAGTTCCACCCTAACGCGCTCCTAAAGGGCACCGGGGCGGTTCCCCGAAAGAACAAGGAGAAAATTCCCCATTCTTAGGGTAAACGGCGCTCCTTTTAAAGCTCGACCCCTGACCTCCACCCCGCCCAAGCTCAGGTCCAGCAGAGGCCTTCCTCCATGAAGACCTTCTCTTGTCCACCTTGGCTCTGATTTCACGGCTGTAACGATCCGGAGCCGCTGGTGACCCCGAACAAGGGGACGGGTACCTGGGGGAACAATGGCCAGTTTTCCACAGACCAAATGAAATTAGCAGCAGGCTGGCCATGAAAGAGGGGTACAGACGGGCAGGTGGCAGGTTGAATGGCCATCTCATGCTCACTGTGCAGCCGGCGGAACCGAGACGGAACCGTGACGGAACCGACGCTCGTCCACCCGACACTGACCGCGGGCGTGGCAGCTGGTCGCCTGGAGGATTTCACATCGCTCCAAAAATCAATATTCATTTCACTTCCCACAGACCAGGGAGCGAGCACGTAATAAGAACGATTTGAATAATTAGTAGATCAGTAAATAGTTCCTGAGCTGGGTTAGTTGGGCAAAATGAACGATGAGTGATTTGTAATGTGAAATATTTCTTCCGGACGACCTTTTATTATATATTGTCAGCGTGTGTATTTAATCAGATATAATATCAGCTGTTATTAGTCCTTTAGTGAATGAACTTGATCATGATAATATGTTAACACAGAAACCACATTATTTCTATAAATATTAAAATTAAAAACCACCCTGCTGCAGGACATTTACCCCAAGAGACACATCACACCCAAGTAAGTGTCATTTTCAATAACGGACTGAGAGAGTCAGGGGGACGCTGAATGAGGACAAGCAGCACCTCCCACGACCGGATTCTATATGATTGTATTGACATGTATTGTAACGGCTTTTAATGCACCAAACTATCGTTCCTATCAGAAAACCACCAAACGCCAAACTTTGCATCGGTAGCAAATTCTACTAATAACTAATAAAACTGCTGGACGTGATCTTACAATCGTCTACATTAAAACATGATAACTCCATACCATAAACTGTACTCATGCAACATCACATCAGATTATATGAAGTATTTCACGGTTCCATTCATGCCTCCTCAAGGCCGCGGATGTTTATTTGATCATGTTATAATACTTCATGTTCATAGAGTCTTATGTGGTCAGTTAAATTGAATTATGATTTTAAGAACTATGTTCATATTACTATTTTAATTTATGGTAGAACACACCTACAAAATAGTCCAGAACTCCACATGTGTTCATTCATAGTTTTGGTGCCTTCAGTGAGAATCTACCAACGTAAATGGACATGAAGATAAAGAACACACGGTGAATGAGAAGGTGTCCAGACTTTTGGCGTGTACTGTATATATTAATAATCTCATGGAAAAAAACAAACACACACACACACACTTTGTCTATGATTTCATGATGACAGAAATTATGTTTCGTGTTTAAATTAAATACACATTCAATAATTTGGTAGAAATATGAATACATTTTACAATTAAATGTTAGCAACACTGAAGATATAATTACAAGAAGAGAAAATCATTAAAAAGAAAACACATAACCACTGCTTGGATGGTGTCTTCTGTTCGAGGGACAACAGTCTCAGACCTCTGTAGACTTCACCTCCTTTCATAAAGCGTTCTTCGTGAGGAACCGTGAGGAACCGAGGAACTGTAGCAGAAGTGTTCTGATGGTATTGAAACCTGTGGCTGGTGGACATATTGCTTCTACTACTACAGATCGCAGGTCTCTGCGAGGACGATGACATGTTCGTAAAAAGAGGCATTCCGTGCGCATGCGTAGTCGTGGATGGAACTTTTTAGTAGTGAGCCGTACAAGAGAAGTGAAAATGTTTTTTGGTACAATTATGAACCCTTTTCCTCTGGATTGATTATTACTACATGTGTCGTGTGTCGTAGGGAAGCGACTGATAATTTAATATTATGCCTTCCATCAATGAGCGATAACACGGAAACACACACACACAGAACCAGAGGCGTGACCACGGGGGGCTGGGCGGGCAGAGCGGAGCCACGCCCACCCGGCAAAATGATCGATCTGAGCCGTCAGTGCTGCTCCACTACACAGCATCGCTTGCTCTGTCATTAAAACATCTGAGCCCAACACCGCTGCTACCACAACCCCACAATCCTCCGTTTTTAATCGAGTTATCGTCACTGTGAAGCACTGCGGTTCCAACCCCCAACCTTCCATTACACTTCCTTACTCGCTAGGGCCACCACTGCCCATTCATTCCAATCCCCATCCGCCAAGGTCCCGTCCCCACACGCTGCTCCCCGGGCGCCTGTCATGGTGCCCACTGTCACCAAGGGTGACGGTTAAATACAGAGGACACGTTTCACCGTGTCACCGTGTGCTGTGCTGCAGTGTCTCACAATGACAATCACGTCACTTCCAGAAAGACATTTTTAGTGCCAGGTGGTGTCAGTCTCGACCGCGGCTGGAATGTTCTGTTGTCCGTGATGCCAGCTTCCGCTTTGTCTTTCCAATTACACGTTTCCACGATAATGTACTTTTATATTTCTTATAAAAGATCTATTGCCTCCGTTAATTTTATTGAACAAGAGGTTATGATTTCTGCCACAATTTCCGCTTTGATATGTTTCTATACCGACCCACACATGACGTCCTGGTCACGCCTCTGGCCACAACCCTCACGTTACGACTCTTACAACCAGATTCCTTCATGAACCAATGTGACTGGATAAAAATGGTTCCGAACGTCGTAATGTAGAAATAAAGGCAAATCATTTCATGTAAGGCAAAAAAAAATATTTATATTAAAAAATGATTTGTACCGTCAACGGTATCTGCAGAACTTCGCACTATACTCTTATTTACCTGTACAGCAATATATTCATCATAGCTGGTTTTTAAAAAATGGACCAGGACTTCTGTACGCTCCGTCCAGGCCGGGCCCAGCGTCCTGGCTGGGAATGTGGAGGTGTGGAGGGGGCGGGGTGACGTCTCGTGATGTCATAGTTCTGTGCTCTCAGTCTCCTCCTCCGACTCCACCCTGCTCATGTTCTTGACCACTGCGATAGAGTTCCTGTAGGGGGCGCCGGAGGTCGACTCCAGGATGGCATCCTGCTTGGTGGGTGGGGTGCTGATGGTGGGGACGTGCAGAGTGCTGAGAGGGTCTGATGGGAATAAATATTAAAAATATATATTCTTGTTCACACACACACACACACACACACACACTGGGCAGTGGGATCATGCTGAAGCGTATGGACACAAGTGACGTGACATTGTGGGCGGGGTCTGGGCTGGAAGTGACACCCACTGGTGTCTGGGCAGTGGGATCATGCTGAAGCGTATGGACACACGTGACGTGACATTGTGGGCGGGGTCTGGGCCGGAAGTGACACCCACTGGTGTCTGGGCAGTATGATCATGCTGAAGCGTATGGACACGCATGACGTGACATGGTGGGTGATGTGGTGGCGTTTTAGCCTCAGCACCCACGCACAGACCAGCAGGATGGGTTGGTGTTGGACAGGAGGACGAATTGTACAGACAGAAACGAACAGATGAGTGGCCTGATGTGTACACGTGGGCGGGTTCCTGCTTACCCGTCACTTATAGCCAGTCTGACCACTGGCCTCATACCACTGAAAACCGGCGAGAAGAGCAGTCGAGAGGAAGAGACAGTCGTTAAAGCCACGCCCACCGACATCAAACAAACAAATTTGTAACAGAGAGAGCGACAGATGCCAATATCAGAGAAACGAGGAGAGAAAAGGATGGATCCTCCGCCCCTGAAAGACCCCGTTACCTGTGGACATGCTCTCCACTGGGGACAACCCATCCAGCAGGCTGTGCTCCAGGGGCTGGGGGCTGGAACTGGGGGTGCTAGGGGGCTGCGGCGGAGGGGGCAGGCTGGCCCGCTGCCGCAGTTTGGGGGCCGGCCGCGCCACGGGCAGGGTGCCGGCGAGGGACGGGGGCGTGGTGGCGAGGTGGCACTGGCCCGGGGACGCGATGGTGGCATAGCCCTGGGGGTAGCCGTACGGGGAGGGGGTGCTAGGTGGGGTGGGGGACAGGCTGACCGGAGAAGGCTGACCTGTAGACTGGTCAGACATCACCCCTGATGGGGCGTGCTGTCCTTTAGGAGGGACGGCCACCAGTTTCTTTGTCACTAGAAGACCGACAGAGACAGTTAAAACATAAACCAGACCATTGTGTCCCTGAGCAGGACACTTGACACCAACAACAACATTTATTTCTTATAGAACCCATAATCACATACAGTACGTCTCAATGGGCTTTGACAAGTCCTTGAACACAAGGAAAAACTCTAGAAGAGAGAAAAACTCTCGGAAGGAACGTTGGGAAGGAGTGATAGAGAGAGGGACGTCCCTCCAGCGGGTGGTGTCAGTGCAGGGCTGGTGATGGTTTGTCCAATAAGAGGTAACCAGAGGGTCCCCAGTCCCTGACTGTAAGCCCATAGAGACGTACTGTATGTGATTATGGGTTATATAAGGAATAAATGTAGATGTTGTAGAGGGGCGTAACGTGAAGTACCTTTCTGCTGCATGTGGGGACTCTGATCGCTGAGCGCCGTTTGTCCACCAGGCGGCACTGTCTGCATGCCCTTCTGGCCAATCACCGGCGAGAGCTCCTTACACGTCAAGGTGCTGGAGATCAGAACGTACAAGTTACCAAACGGTGTCTCCTCCGGCATCTCTCCAGTTCAGCAGCAGTCGTGAACATTAATACATATTTTAATAAACCGGAATCCTGTACAGGAGTCTCCTGAACACACAGGTCGCTGAGGATGATGACGAGGATGATGATGATTTTAGGATTTTTATGCTGAGTGAAATGGAATTTCCCATCATCCTCTTCTCTCAGGGACACGTTGCGGCGGGGACACGTTGCGGCTGCGATGTTTCTGTCCAGAGTCACGTCTTTACCTAGTCAGGCGGGGTCTTCGCGGCTCTCGGCCGCAGATGCAGGCGGCCCACGGCGCGGGGGCAGAAAGGGGGAGGTGTCGTGCGATGGTGGGGCGGGGCTTGGTGTAGAGGGGCGGGGGCGTGGCAGCCTCGGTGACCTCGCTGTCGCTCGGTGAGGTCTGCTTGGGGAGGAGCAGGCAGCTGGGGGCGGGGTTGGAGTTTATGTCCAGAGAGGGGGAGCGGAAAGGTGTGGCTGGGTGGGGTGTTGAGAGGGGAGGGGGGCTGTAGCCCACCCAACGTGGGCGGGGCAGTGGAGGCGGAGGCGGGGACGGGCCGTGCGGCGCCGAATCGGGGCCGGGGGCTGAGGGTCGAGTGCACGGCGGGACGCGGGAGGAGTGGTGGTGGTGGCGCAGGGCGGAGTAAGAGGAGAAGGAGGAAGATGAGGATGAGGAGAAGGTGGAGGGGTGGGGGTACGGAGGGGGCGGCCTCTCCTCCTCGGGGGAGGGGTAGACGTAGCAGGAGTCGGACCAATTGGACGATGCGTCGTCGGAGCTGCGGAGAGCGTTGAAACACAGACAGAGAGAGCGTGATGGGCAGAGACAGAAAGAGACAGTGATTGGCCAAGGGGCGGAGAGAACGGCGAGGGGGCGGGGCAGCAGACAATTACTACAATATTTCCATCGCAAGAATCACAGATCTGGTTCGTGTTCTAGCATTCAGCAGGAAACGGGAGGAACAGCAGGAGAACCAGGCTGCACACAGGGCTTCACACAGGGAGGAGGGACTAAAGGGAGACCTTAGAACCTTTGGGTCCTGGGGCGTCCATCTTCAAACCAAGAGCTTCTAAAGCTCCTCATTATTATAAAAAAAACACCTCGCACCAGAACTTCGCAGTTCTGAAAAGAAGAACTGGAGCCTCCAGCACCCAACATGTTCCTCTCTGCTTCAGAGGGAACTTGGAGAAGGTCTGGACGTAACTTCAACCAGGGTACATGCAGGACAAGTGGCGAAGGTTACGGCTGGTCTGTTACTGGTGTTGAATATGAGGGGGATCATACGACAGGCTACGTTGTCTGAAACTGGCCTTCTGGAGAACTGATGAGGTTCTGCGTATGCAGAATTATGTAAAAAAGTCGATACGACCACATTCAGCTCATTTGAATAAATAACCCATCCCACAATTCCAATCTTCTTCTTCGACTTCTTTTATAATGATTTTTTGTTGGGGGCGGATAAGAGGAGATGAGAAGATGACATGTGGTGGGGGTCAGGGGGTCAGTGCTGGGGGCATCACGGCACGACCTTACCTGGCGCGATCACTGCTGCCAGGGGGCGGGGTTGGGGAGGGGGAGGCGGAGATGTCGCTCAGCTGCTCCAGCATGAGCGAGTCGGACAGATTCTGCGCGCCAGGGGGCGTGGCCGAGCTCTTCCTGGACGAGGACGACCCACGGCGGGACACCCACGACGTGTCCATCACACGTACACCCATACTGAGAACACACGGCCGGATGAAATGCACGGTTTCCATAACGACGCGATGGTGAGAGAAGAGGAGAAGTGGAGGAGAGACGCTACGTTACCTCTGAATCTTCCTAATGCTGCATTTTAGGAAAGAAGCAAATCATCAGTTAGTCCATTTTATTCCAGGATGTTAGAGGAGGGGCAGGGCGGGGCCACCGTAATCATTGTTGACAAATAAATAAAGTTCTTCTTGTCTCATCTTATTAAACATGGGCGGAGAAGCTTCAGGAGCCTCCAATACCACGATCCACCACCGCGGGGCGCTGTTCTACAGATGCGTCTATAACGTATTAAAAACGGGCGCGGCGCGAGAGAGCGTGGCTGCGGAGAGGGTCAGCGCGGCGAGAGGGATGGAGCGACGGAGCCCGGTTCTCACCCGTCCTTCTTGTAGAACTCCAGCATCATGTTGTCGGTGGCGACGCTGAGGGGCCGCCTGCTCTGGTCGTGCTGGCGCCGGTCGGCGGGGTCCATGTCGGGCGAGGGCGTGGAGCTGTAGTTGGCGTTGTGGTTGGCGTGCGCCGGGCTGCCGTAGTTCCCCGTCACGTTGAACTCGATCTCTGCGGGACGAGACCACACCCGCCCGCGTCAGAGGGCCACGTGAGGAGGGCCGGGGCCCCGGGCCGCGTGTAAAGTGCGTGTGTTTCCTGCCTCCGGGGAAGAACCAGTCCGCGTGCTGGATGATCGGCTCGATGATGCCCACGATCTGCAGCGACATGGTGGTCATCATCTCCGGGACGGTCCTGCAGAACAGACGGAACCCGTTCAACCCCGGCCGGTCCCGTCAGCTGTTTAACAGGAACGGCGAGGCGGCGGGGACCGTACCCGTCGTCACGCGCCCACAGCAGGTTGGGGCCGAGAACGATGGCGATGTTCCCCGCCGTCATTTTATTAACTTCCTGGTATTCGGTCAACTTGGCAAGGAACTTGATTAAATACCTGAAGAGTGATAATAATTACAACACTAATAACTCTCGCCGGGAACGCGGCGCGTGCCTCCGCTCACTTCAAGTTATTGCTGTTGGCTTCCGGAAGCTTCTCAGACGCGGACAGGAGAGCCTGGAGCCTGGCGTCCGGATCCTGGACACTGAGGGGACATGAGAACGTGAGGAAAAATATCCGAATCCTGCACGTTCCTCAACATCCACTTCTGGACATACTTTGAGGCATGAATCCAGTCGTCGTAGAGTTCAAAGGTCATGAGCGGCTCAGGAAGCTCCCGGAGGTACGATTTCAGGGCACCTGTCAGGTGAAAGGACCCTTATTGATCGTTGATCGGTGCTGATCGGCTGTTCTCAGATCAGTGAGAAGCTGACCTGCGATGGCGTGGGGGTCGGCTGAGAACTCCGGGACGTCCAACACGCCGCAGTCCAGAGACGCCTTCAGCTTCTTCAGTTTGGAGGCGGATGGAGCTACTCTGAACAAACCCTGTGTGGTGAAAACACACACACACACACAGACACACACACACACACACAACAGTAGGCGAGACAACGTTGGACAGCTCATCTCCAGCAAACTGAAGGGGTGTGGGCGGGGCTAACTCGCCTCCTCCTGCAGGCCCCACTCCAGCAGCATGGTGACACACGCCTCGATGGGGAAGGCGACGTCACGTCCGCTCAGGGACAGGTGCTCCTCCAGAGGCTTCCCGAAGCATGGCTTCTCCAACCAGGCCTCTGCCACACACAAACACGAGTTCGAACCCCGGTTCTCACGATCAGGCGGAAATCGGAGGCTGTGCACACTGACCCTGATGCGCTTTGATCTGAGGAAGGACGTTCTGGAGAAACTCCAACGACTTCCTGTGATACTCAGCCTGGATTTCAATTAACTGCAGTCAGAGTGGAAATACAGACGGTCACTCGCTTGTTCACCACAAAGAACGTTCTAGAATAACACATGGCAGCTATTAGCACAACTTGTACAGTCGGGCCAAAAGTTTAGAGAACAACACAAATCGTGGTTTTCACGACGTTTCAGTTGTTTGATTCAAGTATCATTTTCAGGTGTGGAACTTCATTTAATAACTTTTACTGACAATTACATTCAATGTATGTCCCCAAGACCTCTGCAATTCGCCCTGACAGGCTGTCAATCAACTTCTGGGCCAAATCTTGACTGATGGAGACCCGTTACGTCATAATCAGTGCTTGGAGTTTGTCAGAAGTTGTGAGTTTTTGTTTGATTAAGTTCCGGGGAGTTTCCTGGACATGGACCGTAAATTTCAACGTTTTGTCCCCCGAACCTCTTCGTTCTCGCTGTGGCTCCATCGTGCTGGAAAAGGCGTCGTTCTTCACCAGACTGTTCTTGGACAGTTGGGAGAAGCTGTGGTACCGTTCTTTATTCATGGCTGTGTTCTGGGGTATAATTGTAAGTGAGCCCACACATGAAGGGTCTCAGGATGCTTTACTGTTGGCACGATACGGGACTGATGGTAGCGTCACCTTTACCTTCTCCTGACAATCATTTTTCCAGATGCCCCAAACAACCGGAAAGGTGCTTCATCAGAGAAAGTCCAGTCCTCGTACTTTGTCCTTGATGTTTTTCTTGGAGAGAAGCGGCTTCTTTGCTGCCCTTATGGACACCAGGTCATCCTCCAACAGTCTTCTCCTCACTGTTGGTGCAGATGCCCTCACACCGGAGCAAGCTCTGCCATGGCTGAATCATCTTGCTGGACACTGTGAAGCTTTCTTCACAACACAAGTTTTCGATGATCTGATAAATGGTTGATTTCCTTGCAGGTAACAGCGGTTAACAGAGAAGAACAATGATTTGAAGCATCACCGTCCTTTTAAAGCATCCAGCATCGGATATTCTATCTCAGCCTGACAGAATGATCTCCAGCCTTGTGCTCCTCAACACTCTCACTCGTGTTAATGAGAGGAGCACTGAAATGATCTCAGCAGGTCCTTTTTCGTTTTTTTTTTTTTTTTTGGGCATTAAGTTAATTTTCATGGTAAAGAGGGACTTTGCAATTCATCTGATCGCTCTTCATAACCTTCTGGAGTTACATGCAAATTACTATAATAAAAGGGAAGCAGCAAACTTTATTAAAAGCAGCATTTGTGTCATTCTCAGAACATGTGGCCACGACTGTAACCGAAAACAACCAAGAGAGAAGCCCTTAAGCCCCCTACTTCACCATGATTTACGTATTATGTCATTACGAGAGCGAATGCAGCTCACCGTCTGGAAGTAGCTTGCATAGTCGATTTCTTTGGCCACAAAACTGTACATGTCTGCTGATAACTGGTCCTGGGAGAACATCATCACGCAGTCAAACACGCTCAAACTGCCACAACTCCGTTTATACATGTATTCCGCCCGAAAGCCTCATTAACGCAAGCCGCTGTTTAAATTATTCATCAAAATCACGTCCCGAGAAGCAGACACGCACCCTGCAAATCTCCATTCGATTGGCTGCCTCCTCCATCTCTTCCCTGAGGGCGTCGGCCTTGGCTCCTGGCTGCTGGGCGCTGGACGGGCCTGAGGATTTGGATGACTGCTGCCACCTGCAGGACGGAGGGAAGCGCTGCAGTCAACACGGTTATTAGTACATTTACATTTACATTTACAGCATTTATCAGACGCCCTTATCCAGAGCGACTTACAATCAGTATTTACAGGGACAGTCCCCCCCTGGAGCAACTTAAGGTTAAGTGTCTTGCTCAGGGACACAATGGTAGTAAGTGGGATTTGAACCCGGGTCTTCTGGTTCACAGGCGAGTGTCTTACCCACTAGGCTTCTACCACCTTTATTAACGGTGAATTAATGAGATTATTTTCACATTAACAGCTGAGTCCAACCAAACTATCTCAATCTCAATCGAATCATGGAGCAATAGGAGATTTATAAGAGATAAGATCCAGAATTCAGCAACAACGAGCCTTGTTGCTGAATTCGGTTGTGCACATGCTGCCACGCTTGTTCGTATGAGATAAAAGACGAGCACACAGGGACGGGACAACCGGGGAATAATATACCAGAAAAGAGACAGAAAAGAAAGGAGGACACACCAAGCAGGTTCCATCGGTCAGTGCATCTGTTACCTGATCTGCTAATTGGAAATGAAGATTTTGGCCCGGTTATTATCGCTCTGATCTGGGATCAGACCAGGCCCCAGCCCGGCGCGGCACACAGGGAGCCTTTGTCTCTCACCTGGTACGCGCCGAGTCCATGTCCAGAACCAGTTTGGCTAAATGCTTCCTTTGTTTCTGGATGTTCGGGATTTCCACCTGTGAAGACGTTGACAGGAAGTGTAAGATGAATCTGCGGATTTGCTGAATATACCGGAGTGGCGGGCAAGTTGATGCACTTTTATTTAAACGTTTTTTTGATACTGCATCTGAAGTCTTGATCCAGTCCTACGGTGAGATTTCCCAGGACGCACCATTTGTCTGTAGCTTTAAATGCTACTGAGGACGAGAGAGGCGGGACGAAGACAAATACATTTGTTTGGAAGCCATGACGGTTGTTTTAGGGGAGGGACACGGGAGGTGACCGTCTGAGCTTCTGCTCTCAGAACAGAACTCTTTACACCGACCGCCATTTCTAGGGGACTGGGGGACTCGTATTAACGTTAAATCCTCTCACACAGTCGCATCTTGGAAACAGGGGACCTTTTCTCCCGCATGAATGTGGTTTTTATTTGGAAAGTCTGTACGTTTGGTATATTATGTTGATCAGTACTGGCTTGGGATGGACGTCATTTCTGTTCTGGTTTTTGTCACGTAAACTAATGGCAGACGGAATACGGAGAAACGGGCATGGCGGCTCGGTGATCTACGTTTCGTACCCAAACCCGGGTACATTGGGACGGCCATGAGTCTCCAGCCGACAGGAGACGGTAACTGGAAATCGGTTGGATCAATATTTCGGTTGGATCAATATTTCGACCTCACCTCGGCCAGCACATACAGCGGCTCCACCACGTCCCTCTCCATGTGGAACTCGAACAGCATGAGCTCCTGGGCCAGCCTCTCCTGAGCCTCTCCACTCGTCTTCAGCATCTTACTGCCACAAGCAAATAATACAAATCTTCTCAGCACATTTACAACTGCGTGGGTCAGAAAAGTCATCCAATATGGCAATTCCAGGCGGCCAATCCTGCTGACCTCTGACCTCACAGCGTCTTTTATAGAGGATTTACAGTCCCCCTGGACTATATAGTGTATTATATTTCTGAGAAATCTGCTGTTAAATGACAGCGACCGAGAGCAGCTGGGATCATACGGCATACAGAACATCACTTCTTCCACGTGTTCTTACGTTGTTCCTCAGCCTTATTCCAAAACGGATTAAACGCATTTTTCCCTCAGAATTCAACACACAATAATGCACTGTCCAGAATATACAAGGAAGGATGTGTGTGATTCCCACCCCAGCAGCGAATCGTCTCCCAGTACCGACGCCCCCTCAGTCAGACACTGGGCCAGTGTGGTCATTGGAAGCTTCTTCTGGAGGGTGGACAAGAGAGGACAGTCAAATCAGGAACATCATTCTCCTCCCGTATTTCCCATAATGCACCACGTGACCATTTCACTCGGTGAAGGACATTGAAACGTCAGTTAATTAAGCACAAAAAAAACAAAACTCACGGACGGCGAGCGGGCCGACCTCTTGTCCACATCCTGACTCTGCTGACCCTGCAGACAGGCGGTCAGTTTCTTATGAGTGCCGTGACAGACCTGCTTCACCAGCTCCAGACGCTTCTCCACCTACAACGCACAGTAAACACACACAAAGAGCAGAGAGTGTGTGTGTGTTCGTGTGGTGTGTGTGTGTGTGGTGTGTGTGTGAGTGAGTGAGTGTGTGGTGTGAGAGTTTTGTGTGTGTGTGTGTGTGTGTGGGTGTGGTGTGTGAGTGTGGTGTGTGTGAGTGTGTGGGAGTGTGGTGGTGTGTGAGGTGTGTGAGGTGTGGTGGGTGTGAGTGTGTGTCTATCGCAGGTCACTGGCCGGGCTGATCTGGATAATCTCGCTAAATTTGCCCCGACAGCTCAGCTCTTCCTCCAGCAGATTAACTTTTATATCTCATAATTACACAGAAAATGAAGTCAGCAGATCTCACCTGCAGCAAATCTTCACTTAAAACCTCGGTTTTCTCAGCCCTGAAAAAGAAAATGAATTATGGGATGCATTATTTGTGCCCATCTATCAGCATTTCTATATATGTATGTATGTGTGTGTGTGTGTGTGTGTGTGAATGAGTGCCGTGTTCTTCTACTTTACAACAGAAATGAAACTGGACAGGAAACAGTAATGTTGCCTCGGTTACAGCCTGTCATCCAGACAGACAAATCACATCGCAGGTGCGCGCACAGACACACACACACAACTACTACAGCACCAAAATCCCATCCTGTACACCCACTGATCTGGGAAAAAATGACAGGGTTTTAAAGGTCATGAAAATTTGACTTTGAGATTATTTATTGTTCAAAAAGCGGCCGCTCAGACGGTCGGATCTGGAATTTGTCCCCTTATGACATCATAAGGGGAAAAAGTTACACGACTTCCTGTCTGCGCCAAACATTGTGGTTGGTGATGAGGTTGATTACGTTATTTCCGTGAATGCCCTCTCAACTTCTATTGGCCACTCGCCTCCTTGTCCCGCCTCTCTCCACCTCATTAGCATATAAATGTATAGACGGTGAAACGGCGCGTCCTGAGAAATCTCATTGTGGGACTGGATCAGAGAGATTTCACACACACACACACACACACACACAAAGTCATGTACAATCACCCTCACAAACTCACCCTCACAGGTTCACTCACTTTCTCACACCGAGTCACCCTCACAAACTCACGCTTGCATGCACAAACTCGCACACTCACTCACCCTCATGAACACACTCAAACTCGCATTCCGAAACCTTAATATTGATTTTGCCACTGGTTAACCCAGTCTTGCTGCCTCACCCAGCTGCCTTTACACTCCCGGTCTATCTGTCTGAACTCTAGACACACACACACACACACACACACACACACACACACACACTTAAATAAACACAATAAGCACACAGCACAACTTTCTAGAGCTAGAACTGTAGACTATGTGTACAGTGGGTGGAGTGTGTTAAATGATGAAGTATCATGACTGAATTTAGGACACACACACACACACACACCGAGACACTTTGAGTTCTTATCCAGAAAAGGGAAATTAATAAGGTGTCACTTTGTCACCTGCCTTCACTATGCCAACACAAATAACAGAATAACAGGGATTCTGAGTTAGGAGTGACAGAAACTCAGGACACTATGGGGCGGGGCAACGTCCCAATTCAAAAAGGCAACAGAGGAGGACGAAGAGAAAGCGAGTGTGAATAAACGTCAGTAATAATAGGGTTTCTGAGGTCATGTGACCTTTCTGGCCCACGTCAACCACATAAACACATCAGACGTGCTGCACTGAGTCTTCAGAAGGGACAAGTGGGCGGAGCAGGAGCGTGTCACTTTTTACTGAATGGTGACACACACACACACACACACACACACAGTTTATAAACGGTGAGTAATCGGCAGAGGCGTGTGTGAGAACAACTCCCTTCTACATTCACCTCGCCCCACCCTTTAAACACACACACACACACACACACACACACACACACACACACACACACAAACACCACAGGGTATTAATGACTTTACCTTAATCAGCCAGTCAATCCAGTCGGTGTTACAGAGCTTACTTCTCTTAACACACACACACACACACACACACACACACACACACACACACACACACCAGCACCAGATCATATTTATATTCTGTAATTCTAAATATGGTGATTGGAATAAGGATGAATTATGACACCACAACTATAATGACTGGACCAGTCTCATGATCCCTTCCACCGTAGACCAATCAGAAAGCTCTGTTCTACAATCAGTCTGCCACGGGGGCAAAGGTCACGGCCACCAGAACAGGCGTGTCCTACCCAGCAGGCATCACTCTGCGCCACGATGCCATGGCAGCGGCCTGTCCCCGGTAGAGACTGTGGAAGTGGTGCACCACGACGTCTCCCAGCGGTGGGGAAGGGGCCAGGGCTTCGTCGACGGTGGTCTGGCACGCATCCATCACGCATCCATCACAACCAAACACACTCCTGCTCAAGGTGTGTGTGTGTGTGTGTGTGTGTGTGTGTGTGTGTGTGTGTGTGAGTGAATGACCTGAAATCTGATTGGCTCGGTCTACATGGTCCGTCTCAGGAGGTTAAAGCTCTTTACGCGGGAGAATCAGCAGACAGAAACGGTCCAATATCATTCATCAGGTGAATCAGCACTTAATGGTGGATTCACACATGAATTTAGAATTTGTACTTTTTTTATTTATTCTTTAGAGGAAACAGATTTATTTGAAGATGATGAGGGTCGTTTTTAACATCAGTAAACAGGCTGCTTGTGGTCTAAATGTCAAGTGATTGTCACTTGTGATACAAGCAGCACACGGTGCACACAGTGACACGTGTCCTCTGTATTTAACCATCACCCTGAGTGAGCAGTAGACACCATGACAGGCGCCCGGAGAGCAGTGTGTGGGGACGGGAACTTCATCAAGTGGAC
Source organism: Denticeps clupeoides (assembly GCF_900700375.1). Lineage (NCBI taxonomy): Eukaryota > Metazoa > Chordata > Actinopteri > Clupeiformes > Denticipitidae > Denticeps > Denticeps clupeoides. The sequence goes on from NW_021630093.1 coordinate 268,627, forward strand.
CTCAGTGGCACCTTGGCGGATCGGGATTCGAACCGGCAACATTCCGATTACGGGGCCGCTTCCTTAACCGCTAGGCCCCCACTGCCTGGCCCCCACACACTCGCTTATGAACCAGAAGACCCAGGTTCACCCCCACTTACTACCATGGTGTCCCTGAGCAGGACACTGAACCCTGAGTGTCCCTGTAAATATTTGCACCAATCTGGCAACGGATTACTCAAAACACCGGTATTCCCGTTTCTTCGACTTCTACAGCATCAGGGATGGATCTTTCCGGGTCAGCGGACTGTGGAGCTGTGTGGCCGGGAGCAGGAGACTCCAGCAGAACCCCCTCCGTTCCTCCAGCGCATGGTACAACCGGCGGGTTACGGAAGAAAGTGGAGTGTGGACGCGAGTGTCAGGATGCGACAGGCATTCGCCACATGAATATTTCAGCAGGACTAAAAATACTCCGGAATTTACCGCACGCCGCCGAGCCTGGAACACCGAGCGGCGGCAACTACACGTGGGCGGGGCGGTGAAAATAGAGATAATTCGTATTGTAATTTGGACCCTGTAGGCTGCGAGTGATTATTAAGATTGGATTACATTTACATTTACGGCATTTATCAGACGCCCTTATCCAGACCTGTGACTCTGTAGTCTTCTGGTTCATAGGCAAGTGTGTTACCCACGTACCCGCTACTACCATCCCATTAGATGGTGTGTGAGACGGGGTCTCACACACCCCGTAATTTATGAAGGACACGTGAACATTCTTCTGGAAAGGTAGGAATCGGGCTGTGGGATTGTGTAGAATAATGGTGTGGTACACGTGTATAGTGTGTGTTGTGTTATCAGTGATAACGTTTCAGGTTCTCCTGAGGTGGCTTTAGTGATTTCTAGTGAAGGTCACTCGGCAGCAAACCTCTTACCTTCACTTCACGTCTCCCTCTTACCAAACTGCCCTCATGCAGGCTTAGTGAGAGGCTCTGTTACCTTCTGGAGCCTTCTACTTCTCAACCAAGGATGGTGGGTGAGCTGCGGGTCTGCTGCCCTCACTACTGTCCACTCCCTGGACATGGACGTCCCCTCAGAATCCAGCTACAACTGCTGCTCTCTCTTGGTCCTTCACACCACCGCCTCTCGCGGTCTCTTCCTTTCAGTTCCTTCACCGGTGAACATCCGGGGTCACTTGGAACCTTTACTGAAAAATGTAACACTCTGCTCCGCGATCAGGGGTCAGTGGTGGCCTAGCGGTTAATGAAGTGGCCCCGTAATCAGAAGGTTGCTGGTTCGAATCCCGAGCCGCCAAGGTACCACTGAGGTGCCACTGAGCAAAGCACCGTCCCCACACACTGCTCCCCGGGCGCCTGTCATGGCCGCCCACTGCTCACTCAGGGTGATGGTTTAAATGCAGAGGACAAATTTCACTGTGTGCACCGTGTGCTGTGCTGCTGTGTATCACATGTGACAATCACTTCACTTCACTTTATTATTATCCCATAGTAACTTTCCTCGGTGATTTCAACCTTCCACCAGACAAACTCCGATCTTCTCGCCTTCTTCTTCATACTTGGGTCTGCAGTGTTGTTAATACCTTCATTCTCTAGATCTCGTTTTTAATTACATTTAAGGCCTTGTTGTTTTTTTTTTTGCAAACTTTGAATTTTTAGAAACTCTCTCCCAGAACCAATGCATAAAGTAGGCGTGGCCTCACCAGGAGCAGATATTTCTGTTGTAGGCCGGTATATTCAAGATCTCTCCCAACTGCTTTCCATTTATGCCCTAACAGGACTTTTATGCCATATTGAACAGACCCAATTTAATAAAACAACAAATAAAATACATTTAATTTTAATAATTATCGACCAAATTTACAAGCATAGAATCCTGCGGAAAGAATAGGATTCTACAGGCGGGAAAATCTCTCTCGGGCCACGATTTACTGCTCTATACTCCCGGCACGGTCTCAGAGAAGCAGCATGATGAAGACACAGGGAAAGTGGGAGGGGCTACATCAGCGGGCATATGCTCGACACCTGTTCTCTCCACGCGGGGCATATGCCCCGCCCCCCACACACACGCACACACACACACACACACACACACACACACACACATACACACAAACACTCACACACGCACACACACACACACACACACACACATACACACACACACACACGCACGCACGCACACACAAACCCATACACATACATACACACACGCACACACACACAAACAAACACATACACATACATATACACACACTCACACACACAAACACATACACTCACACACACACACAAACACATACATACACACACTCTCACACACAAACACATACATACACACACTCTCACACACAAACACATACACACAAACACTCACACACTCACACACACACACACACCGTGACTCAGCACCGAACCCGAGCCAAGGTTGGTATTTACCAACGCCGGATATTTCACCAATCAGACAAAGTAGGTTACGGCCAGCGTGAGTACAACACACATTTACAGCATTTACCAGACCCTCTTATCCAGAGCGTCTTACAACCAGTAGTTACAGGGACAGTCCCCCCCTGGAGACACTCAGGGTTAAGTGTCCTGCTCAGGGACACGATGGTAGTAAGTGGGGTTTGAACCTGGGTCTTCTGGTTCATAGGCGAGCGTGTTACCCACTAGGCTACTACCACACACACACAGAACACACACTCCGAAGCTCCATGTCCATGTCCAAGGTGCGCATTAAAAAAGGGAAAGTGAAGTGATTGTCACTTGTGATATGCAGCAGCACAGCACACGGTGCACACAGTGAAATCTGTCCTCTGCATTTAACCGTCACCCTGGGGGAGCAGTGGGGACCATGACAGGCGCCCGGGGAGCAGTGTGGGGACCTCAGTGGCAGTTCGGGGTTCGAACCAGCAACCTTCTGATTACGGGGTCTCTTCCTTAACCGCCAGGCCACCGCTGTCCCCTGGACGAGCGTCCACGCAGTCGTCCAGCAGACGACCTTCGGTTTCCCTCCCTGCCGGACAGATAATCCCCGGAGTCCACAGCACGTCCAGAAATAGCATCACGGAGAGCTGAGCCGCGGTTTAAATATCGATCTTAAAGATACAGAATCTGTGTAAGAAAATTCGGCATCTTCATTAAGGAACTTCTGACGTACCGCAAACGAAGGCCAACTCTGGTGGGGCGGAATAGTTCGGTCACGGAATAGGTACGCTCACATACCAACGGAATGAAGGTACAGTTCATTTATATGATGGAAATTAAAATCTAGACTCCATCAGTCTATACCAACCAGGCCTACATTAATAAACCGAGACCTCAGGACTGCTCTGTCCCTGAACGGTCCCCCTCTGGTCGGACCGTGTCCCCCTAATGCCCCCTGCAGGGGCACCAGACCCTCTCAGTTTCAGCAGCCATTAAACATTCACCGGCAGGAGCGGCCCAACCACAACCTCAGACAGCTGGAGAAGGAGAGGAGCGGAGGCCGGATCACCGGATCACCGGATCAGGTGACGACTCCTGGCGGCCCGACACAGAATTCGACTTACAGTACAGGCCAAAAGTTTGGACACCTTCTCATTCAACGTGTTTTCTTTATCTTCATGACCATTTACGTTGGTAGATTCTCACTGAAGGCATCAAAACTATGAATGAACACATGTGGAGTTCTGTACTTAACAAAAAAAGGTGAAATAAGTGAAAACATGTTTTATATTCTAGTTTCTTTGCTCTGATTACTGCTTTACACACTCTTGGCATTCTCTCGATGAGCTTCAAGAGGTCGTCACCTGAAATGCTTCTCCAACAGTCTTGAAGGAGTTCCCAGAGGTGTTTAGCACTTGTTGGTCCAGCTCACCCCAAACCATCTGGACTGGGTTCAGGTCCGGTGACTGTGGAGGTCAGGTCTCCACTTTTTGTTAAGTCCAGAACTCCACGTGTGTTCATTCATAGTTCTGATGCCTTCAGTGAGAATCTACCGACGTAAATGGTCATGAAGATAAAGAAAACACGTTGAATGAGAAGGTGTCCAAACTTTTGGCCTGTACTGTATATGCCTTTCTGTTCTATTCACATTAAATATCAGAGACGTGTATCAGATCACAGCAATTTTGAACAATTTTTATATCAACAATTTTAATTTGCATAGTATTTTTGGGTTATTTGTGTAATAGTTCATTGCTTGTGTGCACTGTTCAAATAAAATTTTAATTGCTTTAGAGTTCAGTTTTGGCCAATACTGTCCAGCGATGAGGAACCGGCCGGGTGGAGCTGCAGGGTGGGCGTCTCTAATAAAGTGGCCAGTGTGTGGGAATATTTTTAGGATCTGACGCTAATCCTCCGCTGACCTCGAGTCGGTATTACATTTTTATAAAGTAACAAATCAGAGAAAACGGACAGACAGCAGATTGGAAAAGTGATTTTCCCGCCGCAGCTGCCGATCTGATCTCTGACGGGGAATAATCCCGGCACCACACGAGTGAAAATGAATGTTCTCCTTTTCTCTTGCTGTAATGAGACTCATTAATACTGACTGTGTGTGTGTGTGTGTGTGTGTGTGTAGGATGCTTGATAATGGCAGGATCTGATCAGGAGCAGGTCACATGACTGCTTTTTGGAACTGGTGACAGAATAAAGATCAATTTTTTTTGCTGTGTGCACAGACTCAATCATGACAGAAACTACCAAAAAAAATCTCCTGCAGAGACCAACCGGTCGGGCGAATAACCGCGAATAAGTGCCACCCGCAATGACAACGTGAAACACACACGGAACTCCCCATTCTGATCAACGAGAGACCAGCAGGACGTCGAACTCGAAAGTCATTTCGCCGTTTTCGTATTCGTCTAGAAAATCCGTCTCTGGCGGTCTGATAAACAGGAATTTCAAACGTAGCCGCCCGCAAATCAGGGCGACCAGACGTCAGTTCACGCAAAATAATCAAGATCATCGAGAAATCGGGATTATTTCTCTGACTATAATTGTTCCACCAACATTTCTAACCGTAACCAAATTCATATGCAATAAGTAAAGAAACGAAGCAGCATTCGTGGAAACGGCCTTTTTCTTTTTGAATTAAGGCTTCATTATTTTGTCGTACAATTTGTAATTGGTGCCGGTTCCGTTTTTGCGGTGCGTTCGAGTGTGAAAGGTCCACCTCCATCTGAGGTTGCCTGGCAGCGAGTGGGCGGGGCAGGGCGGGGCGGGGCGCGGACTCACAGATTAACATCGACACCCGATACGCTCACCCCGTTCGGAGAAAAGAAGGAGAAGAAAAACATTTCTCTGTGTTCTCCAGAACGAACACCAAGTTTTTATTATTACGGAACCATCACTATACGACCAAATAAAGAAACGGAACAGGGGGAAAAAGGCAGAGGAAGACTAGAACATCACGTCCAGGACGGGATGGGACGTCTTTCCGGGGAAACGTTCTCCAGTCTTGATCCAATGTTAGCTTCTGGATGGCAAATTATTACTCAAGAAAAAAAAAAAAGTCATTTCTGATCAGTAGTCAGATACTAATCGCTCCCAGACCAAACCCCCAAAAGGCAACTACCCACAATCCCCAGCTTCCCACAGCAAACGTCCAAACAAACCACAAGTCTGTCCACGGCGCGTCGCGAAGCCTGCCAGACCGAGCATCATCATGCAACCTTCAGACCTCCTCCAGGCTCCGCCCTCTAAAGTGAAGTGATTGTCACATGTGATACACAGCAGCACAGCACACGGTGCACACAGTGAAACGTGTCCTCTGTATTGAGCAGTGGGCACCATGACAGGCGCCCGTCACTTTCACTTTCAACACGCAGATTATCGGCACGTCGGGCGAACTGGAGAACGTGACGTTAGTGAAGACGAGCCATGGAGCGTCCGCAACAATCCGCCGGTGACGGGCGTTCCACACTGACCTCAGTGTCACACGTCACAAATCACAGTAAAGCAGGAGGGATGTCATATTCTGACATATGTCACCACCGTCTGGAACACCACAGACGAACCAGGGTGGCCTAGCGGTTAAGGAACCGCGTAATCAGAAGGTTGCCGGTTCGAATCCTGATCCGCCGAGGTGCCACTGAGCAAAGCACCGTCCCCACACACTGCTCCCCGGGCGCCTGTCATGGTGCCCACTGCTCACCAAGTGTGATGGTTAAATGCAGAGGACACATTTCACTGTGTGCACCGTGTGCTGTGCTGCTGTGTATGACATGTCACAATCACTTCACAAAACGTTGACTTCTTCATTCTAATGGCATCTCCATCTCATTTATTTCCCGCTCTTCCGACCAAACGTCCTCTTCCTGCCCCCTCTCTAGAGGCAATACATCCCCGGCACACCGTCCAATCATAAATATGAATGAGGGCGTGTCTAAAAATAAGCGGCAGCCCCCATCACGCCGGGGCTCACGGATCCGGGCAGAGCAGAGCCGGTTAGGAAGGGGACTGGTTCACAAGACGAATTCCAGGAGATGAACAGCAATCAACATGATGCCTGCAAGGAGACCACAGTTCACACCGCTGTCAATCAACATCCCGTACAGGACGGCATGAGGTAACCGATCGCCACTGAGTCCTGCCAGAGGCCCATGTGGGACACTGGGCACAGGGCGGGGCGCCTACAGTACTTGGAACCCGGAGAACCCAGAGGAAACCAGCGCCAACACGGGGAGACCTCGCAAAAAGACTGGGGCCATGGAGGTGCAAGGTCACTCTCCTGCACACTGGCCCCCATCGTCCAGGCCTCAGCGAGGGGACACGCTGAGTCACAGTAAATACCTGGTGGCTCCACCCAGATCCTCTTAAACCACACCCCTTTCCCATGGAATGGGGGGCTTTTCATTGAACCACACCCCTTTTTCCATGGAATGGGGGGCTTCTCATTGAACCACACCTCTTTTCCATGGAATGGGGGGCTTTTCATTGAACCACACCCCTTTTTTCATGGAATGGGGGCCACACGGTTGCTAATTTAGGAGAGCTGGAGAACCTGCTCCATAACCAATACACAACGCAACACTGTCCTCCAGGCTGATCTGTGTTTCTGTTGGATCTACTCCACCTTTCAGGTCACGTTTAATAACCTCTCAATATGGATGCCTTCACTATCAATCAGTAATATGAAGGGACCTTCTGCCATAATGTGCGACACGAACGCAGCCTGCAGTGAACGCGGTTCTATTTTAGATCCATATCAATAAACAAAACACGCAGACACAGATCATCTTCGTCATCATCATCATCATTTCCATATGTAGCCAGGAAGGGTGTAAATAAAACGGAGACGCAGGTACCCTCACCTGCCCACCGTTTGGTTGGCGAGCTGCCGCATCCGATTAAACTGCTTTTTCATCGTCGCTCCGCGGCCTCAGCGCGGCCTCAGCGCGGCCTCATGTCTATCAGGGTCCGGGTCCGGGTCCGGAGACGCCGCCGCCGCCGCCGCCGTGATGCTGGAGCCGCGTCTTCCCCTCGGACTGAACCGCTGATCCCGGATCAGCCGCCGCCGCTCCTGGTGCATTGTGGGAAATGGAGTTTTCTTCTTCAACAACGCTAGCCACACAGACTGGATTTACAAATAGAGATTGAACGTGATAATGAACAGAATGTTATTTCAATTAGAATAATTTTTGTGGTAATTTAAAAACGACATAAATGTCTATTGGACCACTTCAGTTAACAAACAAAAAAGAAAATATTAAAACAGCGCGTTCGTATTGCTTAAATTCACTAAGTAGTGAGTATATATTGTTGCAAAAAAAAGAAACAGATTAATGACTGTGAAGATTCTCAGTTATTCATTAGATTAATGAATAAACAGCGCCACACCCTGGTCAATTTGGGTGATAGCTAGATTCAAATTCTCATTTTATTTGTCACGTACACAGTCATACACGGTATGATATGCAGTGAGATGCTTATACGACTGCTGTTGACGTCAATATTACAAAAAAATCATTAAAAAATCATAAATATATGTATTTAAACATAAATTATATATAACGAGAGAAAAATACTTGTAGTAAAGTGAAGATGTGCAAATTACCTCAGTGCTTCTACGACTGCTGTTGACCTCAATATTACAAATAACTAAAAAGAAATATGCATATATTAAAACATAAATTATATAGTACGAATAGAGAAATATTTGTAGTAAAGTGATAGATAGATAGAGAGATTTTATATTGAAACTTTGGCTATTGAATTCTAAAGTAAAGTGATCACATATGATACACAGCAGCACAGCACACACCGTGAAATTTGTCCTCTGCATTTAACCATCACCCTGAGTGAGCAGTGGGCATCATGACAGGGGCCCGGGGAGCAGTGTGTGGGGACGGTGCTTTGCTCAGTGGAACCTCAGTGGTACCTTGGCGGATCGGGATTCGAACCAGCAACCTTCTGATTACGGGGCCACTTCCTTAACCCCCAGAACTTTTAGGAGGGCTCGTAAAGAATTACCGCTGTCATAATTTTCCACTTATTTCGCTCTTATTGGAATTTTATTTTGTAATTTTGAGTTAAAGAGCATAAATGTTTTATAATTCCGATTAGAATGAATAAAACCAGGTTAGCGTAATCAGCAGCCCCGATAATAAAAATGATGACTACGTATCTTCGTCAACTTGCCTTTATAACGTGACACAAACAATGCTGGTCATGTGACCATAACCATAAGATGCCGGTGTTGTAGTGTATTCAGCAGTTTGCTACCACCACATGCACATTTTGAATTTGTACACGAATACATTTTTTATAAAAATACAGCTATTTATTTATTTCTTTGATATTTGTGTCTGTGTTCAGTAAGAGCGTGATTGAAGTGGGACATTAATCCTTGCTGTTCTGACGCTGCCAGATTGTGCTCCCACTTGTGGGACTTATAAAGGATCATCTTCAACAGCCAGGCATCAGAAACCCACAATGGGTCGCACAGCTCTGGTTTCTGCTGTAAACTTTGACCCCCCTGAACAAATGGGTTTATCCAGTAGGGGTTAAGTCTGGCCTGTTTTCTATGACACACATGATCAAAAATCCCTTTATCCATGTGCAAACCTATGCTGAAGATGGCCATCTTGTAGAAGGATCTGGCTACTCTGCTGACTTCAACAACGTCACAATTTCAGCCCGGAATTTCCATCTCCAGTTTTACGGTTTCTGACTAGGCTTTTTTAAATTCAACTTGCCTTTAATTCCAGGGTAGGGATTGTGTGGGTAGACATGTGCCTTACTTTGTCAGAGCCTACACAAATGAACAACATTTTGGCCTCTTGACAAAGGTCAAGAACATCACGGAAATGTGTAAAACTTGTTCTTGAACCAGAGGAAGAAGCCACAGAGATGGTATTTGAAGTTCGTGCTCGGATCCTGCTCTCATGACCTTCGCCCTTTGACTGAGGGGAAAGGGGTAGGTGTTGGGGGTCTGCACACGTATCCTGTGAAATCAATATGAAGATTTAAAACCTTGATGACAATGATGTCGTGTTTCAGTCCTGGAAAAAATGGTGTATATTCGTGAACCTTTGTGGTGTTTGACCTTTTATACGGTGAACTCGTGCAAACGTGCAGTGCATTCAGCGCTGTGAGCTCACATTCAACACAAGAGACTCTGTGGAGGCGAAATTTGCCACCAAGGTCTGGGAATTGTGTCAGGAATGCTTATCAGCAAGGATGGAGGATGCAGTTGGGTAGCTCAAAATAATCTATGGAAAAGGTGTCCAAACTACGGCCTGCAGGCCGTCTTAAATTGGCCCGCTGCTAATTCTTACTTTCAACACAGGGTGGCGCTACTGCCCTGATAAACGCAGCATCTTCACAAAAACAAACCAAAGAAAGGAGAGCAAACCAAAGAAGCACACAGAAAATTCCACACACTGTGGGGAAGTAATATAACAAACGTGTGTGTGTGTGTGTGTGTGGGGGGGGGGGGGTGATGAGTCCAACGTACACAACGGCAAGGCAGCCACCAGTTTTGTAAAACAGTGGCGTAAAAATGTCATTTTGGTCTTTTCACAATAAAATGCCAGAAAGGCGTTTTTGTGTAAAAGATCCTATTGCGTGATTAGGTATGAAATAATAGGCATGAAATAGGCATGAAATAACTTGGTGCTGCCAAGTATTCGTCAGGAGGTGAGTAACATTACCAGATGGTCAAACATGCAAAATTGAATTAATCTGTCACACATCTGGCCTGATGTAAATAAACCAATCAAACCTGCTGTAACCTGTTGGTTTATATTATTACATCAATGATAAATATAAGGTTTCATTCAACTCCAGCCAACCTTTGCTTTTTTCACGTGCTAATATTGTGCTGGCTAAATAAATGAATAATGAAAATCAACAAGTCTCATTCATGTAAGATAATTCATAAATGTATTAATGGGAATGATGTGATTATATTGGCTGGATGTGAAAGTACGCCTATGGGTGGCCCAGCCATTCATATTTCTTTCTACATGTGGCCCTGAAAGTGATGTGACATGGTGAAACGTGTCCTCTGTATTTAACCGTCACCCTTGGTGAGCAGGAGCCCGGGGAGCAGTGTGTGGGGACAGTGTGGGGACCTCTGTGGTATCTTTGCAGATTCGAACCAGCAACCTTCTGATTACAGGTCTGCTTCCTTACCCACAAGGCCACCACTGCATCCATCACCACTGGTGACGGAGAGGAAGGTTCTCTATACCTTACAGTCCACACAGTAGGAATATAGAAAATCTGATGGGACGATGGCACCATTACCTGGATTCCTTCTTCTACACATTAAGTGACACATTAATACTAAAAACATGACGGCATCTGGAGATTCTTCCTCAAACACATGGCCGCAAAACACAAAAAGGAAACAACAAGAGCATCTATTGACACATAAAATAAAAATGGAAGGTGTGTGCCAGTATGCAAGGAATAAGCAGAACGTTCCATCAGCGGATAAAACATGAACATGTTTTACATTCTGTTTCTCAGATCCCCCGGTCCTACACAACGTTCTGATAGAGAATCACAAAAGTGTGTATTTAATGAGGGTACTTCTAGCATAAAAAGGGGCTTCCAGCGTGTCTTTTCTCTTTTATGTGACCTGGTTGATCTGACCAGCTGCCCTGCGTTCCGGGCCCTGCCACCCACCCACGTTCCCGTTACTCACGCTTCTGGAATCCCGACAGAAGCCCACATCCCGCTTCTCATGTGGACTGCAGGTTCAGTCACAGCTTGGTGGAACATCTGACCCACGAGGCTGAAACTGCTGACTAAAATATCGCCATCACCATGACAACCACTAACAAACATCAACTAGTGAGTTCCACCCCACATGAGGCAAGATGGAGAACATTTAAAGAACCACACACCCCTACATTTCATCCCCACAACCCCACAATCATCAACAATTAAAAAGCATCAGAAACTATAACAGAGCAAACTTTAATTTAGACTAAGCGTGTGTGTAGGGTGGTAGTAGCCTGGCGGGTAACACACTCGCCTATGAACCAGAAGTCCCAGGTTCAAACCCCACTTACTACCATCATGTCCCTGAGCAGGACACTTAACCCTGAGTGGCTCCTGGGGGGACTGTCCCTGTAAATACTGATTGTAAGTAGCTCTGGATAAGGGCGTCTGGTAAATGCTGTTAATGTTTATTTCAGGAGGACCAGTGGTGTAAACATTTAAATTAATTACACATAGATACATATGAATTATGTATATGCATGATATGTATGATTCTGTGATCATTTTCTGTGATGTTTGAACATGACTAAGAGTCTAAGAGGGACAATAGAACAATAATAGAACAAGACAGTTCTAATGTATGACCAGAAGGTGGCGGAGTAGCCAAAAATGTTACTCAAGTATGAGTCGAGTTACTCCAAAAACAATAATACTCATTTTCTGAGTAACTGTTAGATTGTAGTATTGCACTTATTTTTTAGAAACTATATATTCAGACAGAAAATAATAAATGCACCAATTCTAATTAAAATAATAATATTAATATTATTCAAATAAGAATAATAATATTAATAAATACAATTTGTTGCAATTAAAAAACTAAATATGAGTGTACAAACTATGTTATATATGCTAATTATTTGTGTTAGCAGTAATATATTAAATAAAACAGCTAAATGATGACGCAAGTTCCTTCCTTTACAGAAAATGTATAGAGGTCAACGTTCTACACCATTTAACAAAATCTTTACAAACTACTCACAGGTTCTATATGACAGTTGAAAATGGCATTTTTCATTCCGCGTCTGTGCTGCGTAACGGGTTTGTGCCGCATTACACAGCCGTGGTTTGTGTGTGGTCATGTGACTGCATGGCTACTTCTGATTGGTGAAATGCGATCATTGATTTATTTGGTTATTGAAATGTGTTAAATCTACTACAATGATAAAAGATATCTAATGTATGCAATGAAAAGTTAAAAAAGTTGAGTGTTGCTTGATGTAGCGAAATAATTCACTAATTCACAAATGTAAAGTATAAAGGTTGATCTTATCTTAAAAGGTACGGCGTCGTAAAATGTATCTTGGGTAAACGTAACTCGGGTCTACGTAACTCGGGTCTACGTAACTCGGGTCAACGTAACTCGGGTCAACGTAACAAAGGTCAATGTAACTCAATTAAACGTTACTCAATTAAACGTTACTCAATTAAACGTTACTCAAGTAAACGTAACGAAGCTCAATGTAACAAAGGTCAACGTAACTCGGGTCAAGGTAACTCGGGTCAACGTCACTCGGCTACTCCTAGCATACCTGCCTTTGGACAGTGGGCGGAAACTGGAGGACCTGGAGGAAACCGCACCAACACTGGGAGAGCATGTGAACTCGGCCCACACAAGGTCCGAGCCATTTTATGTACTAATGAGCATTGCACTCATCTGCATTAGAACCACGAAGAACCATGCAGCTGCCCTGGCAAAGTTGTAAAGTCTTCTGGCAGCCAGATGAGTGTGACAGTGGAGGAACCGAAACTGCAGTAGGGGCTGAGATCATCTCTGTATGAGCACCGGGAAGTGTGGATTTTGCCTGCTTTAGGGCTCTTCCTTATTTGGGAATGGGCCCGTGTCTGGCTGCCAGCAGCTGTGACATATTGTCATTTCCGTGTCTGATTATGTTGCCGGAGCGCCGTGTGGACTGGACTGGACTGCGCATGCCCGTGGCGGCCCGGCTCCCTCCTGGAAGTCGGCCGTATCGGCTGGAATTCGCCGCGGCTCCCGTTTCCCTTTTTTGGGCATGAGAGCGAATTGCGTCATCGGGGAAGAACTCGCGTCTCGAGCGAACTCGGCTGCGCCGGGGGGCGGGGCCTGCGGCGGGGAGAGCGACGGGCCGCTCCGCCAATCGGCGAGTCGCGGACGCGCGCCGCGCGGCTCCCATTGGCCGGTGGGGGGCGGGGCCGGGCGGCCTCATTGATCCGCAGGCCCCGCCCCCGGCGGGGCAGCCGTGATGGCAGCAGGACGGGGAAAGTGACGGGAAGTCGCAGGAGACGCGTCGAGCGCATTGGCCGTGTGGTTTCTTTCTCTCCCCGGGACGCCGCGACAAGTTCCCACCATGCCTGTTTTCCACACGAAGACCATAGAAAGTATCCTGGAGCCGGTGGCCCAGCAGATCTCCCACCTGGTCATCATGCATGAGGAGGGCGAGGTGGACGGGAAGGCCATCCCGGACCTCACGGCCCCGGTGGCGGCGGTGCAGGCGGCCGTCAGCAACCTCGTTCGGGTAAGAACCGCCAAGTTCCCGCAAAGTTCCGTTCTGCCTTGTTCCTCACGACGCGATCTCCACCCATCATGACCCTTTAACCTCTGGGTGATCTCGCTGTGCTTCAGAGGCCCGTTGTTGGTCCGTTTTAATATGTGTGTGTCTGTGTGTGTGTGTGTGAAATCGGTTATTTGGAAGGGAACCACATTTCCTGTGGTTGTGGTGAACACGTTTGGTGGGTTTCAGCTGATGTCCTCTGCAGTTGTCCATAGTTAAATTTAGACGTTATTGTGGAGGGGGGGTGAACTCCTGGTGGGGGGCAGTTTCGGGGTGTGTACGAATAAAACATGCGTGGATGAAGCACGAACGCAGCCGCGCCTTCCTCTTTTACACTTTGAAGTGGCTTTTTTTCAGTTTCATAACTCCACGCATTTCACAAGAGATTCGAGACGCCGCCTTGTCACTCTGGAGACTGCATACGAGGACGCGGTCTCGTCCCCCCCCCTGATTTCATCTGTAAACACCAGTTCCCTGTTTCCTGTCGAGAACGCCTCTTCCTGCTGCTCTTCCCTTCAGATTAACTGGCCGCTTCTGGGCGTACTCCGGCCACGCCTTCTTTATGGCGCTTCATCGCAAGGCCTGTCATGATAGCACATTTCTGCCATTTACCAGACGCCCTTTATCCAGTACAGTCAGTAGTGACAGGGACAGTCCCCCCCTGGGTCTTGCTCAGGGACACGATGGTAGTAAGTGGGATTTGAACCCGGGACTTTGTGGTCTTCTGGATAGGCGAGTGTGTTACCCGCTAAGTTACTACCACTCTATAAATAATAATATTGTCTTTGTGAGACCATTTCGTTAAATAATGACATATCAATGGTCCTCTGAAAATGTGACTTTGTGAGATGATTAATACACTTAAACATTAATATGAGTCCCCGAGCCTGTTAGTGGCTAGAAATGGCGGTCGGTGTAAAGAGTGTTTTGGTCGTTCTGCTTCACCGTTCAGAGAGCGGCGGCACAGACAGTCGGATCTGGAATTTGTCCCCTTATGACGTCATAAAGGGAAAGGTCACCTCCCATTTCTCATGCTTTTTCCCAACCCTCCCATAAAACATTATTTCCACCGACCGTCATGGCTTCCAAACGTGTGAAGTGTTGCAGTTGCTCGCTGATTGGATGTAAAAATTTGCACAAACATTTTTATTTTTTTTTTTTGTTCCGTCACACGAGACTCTGAAGAACCGGCGGGTTCGTTTTAATTTTTTAGCAATTCCATCTCTGTTTTTCCCAATCGCAGCTAATTGTTAGCATTTTCTCTGCCTTGAAACACGCTGCGGTACGAGACCACGTAGCTGGCAAGTAGCCTAACTTCACGCCTCTGAAGTAAATGATGGGAGCTCGCTGCGGTTCAAGAGACGTTTTATTAATGTTTATAGAATTGTCCGGGTTTCCGAGCTGCCTGAACATTAAGGATTGTGGCCAGAACACGTTGTTTTCCGTTTCGCTGAAAAGAGTCGATTTTCCCATGTGGGAGGGAGACACAAAGAAAATCAAACAAGCACGTACATGATGATTATTGCGCCCGCAAAAAGGTTCACCCTCGTTTTAATTATCGTGCAATTGATGGATTTATTGTTTATTGCAACAGGCCTATTCATCGCCCACGAGGACCTTCAGCATCTGAGGCTTTAGTGACGCCCCCAATGCACGGCTGCAGTATTGTTTAATAACCTCGCCCACCCCAGTGTCATTCAGTTCCATCTTCATCGTTCTTTCCATAGAATGTGTTATTTTACTGAATTGTAAGAAGGTGTGAAGTTGCTTTCTGTAGAAGACCATGGTTCTTACTGTTCTTGCAGCATGTTCTATCTGCATGAAATGAAAATAACAGCATTCGACCACCCTAACCAGCAGTTTAGTACGGGATTAATCCTGGTTCCAGACCTCCTGTTCCAGACCTCCTCCTTCATTCACGTTGTTCAGCAGCCGTTTCCTTGGTGAAAGCACTTTACGGCGCCCAAAGGGAACTAAGGTTCTAACCCCGGGCTGCTCTGCTGAGAATAGCTTTGTGGAATGTGAAGAATTCCCAGAGGGAGCATCTGTCAGGAGGCTCGACCGTAACAACACAGAACATCAAGTTGTCCACTAGATCACAGTTCCCTGTCTGATCCAATAAGATCATGCCACTGAGAACACGCGTTCTACAGGAGCTACAATTGTAGAGAAGCACTCGCATTCTAGGCGAGCTCGGGGACGAGCGCTCGCGTTCTAGACCAGCTCGAGGACGAGCGCTCGCGTTGTAGGCCAGCTCGTGGACGAGCGCTCGCGTTGTAGGCCAGCTCGAGGACGAGCGCTCGCGTTCTAGACCAGTTCGAGGACGAGCGCTCGCGTTGTAGGCCAGCTCGAGGACGAGCGCTCGCGTTCTAGACCAGTTCGAGGACGAGCGCTCGCGTTGTAGGCCAGCTCGGGGACGAGCGCTCGCGTTGTAGGCCAGCTCGGGGACGAGCGCTCGCGTTGTAGACCAGCTCGGGGACGAGCGCTCGCGTTGTAGGCCAGCTCGGGGACGAGCGCTCGCGTTGTAGGCCAGCTCGGGGACGAGCGCTCGCGTTGTAGACCAGCTCGGGGACGAGCGCTCGCGTTGTAGACCAGCTCGGGGGACCGAGCGCTCGCGTTGTAGACCAGCTCGGGGACGAGCGCTCGCGTTGTAGACCAGCTCGGGGACGAGCGCTCGCGTTGTAGACCAGCTCGGGGACGAGCGCTCGCGTTGTAGGACCAGCTCGGGGACGAGCGCTCGCGTTGTAGACCAGCTCGGGGACGAGCGCTCGCGTTGTAGACCAAGCTCGGGGACGAGCGCTCGCGTTGTAGACCAGCTCGGGGACGAGCGCTCGCGTTGTAGACCAGCTCGGGGACGAGCGCTCGCGTTGTAGACCAGCTCGGGGACGAGCGCTCGCGTTGTAGACCAGCTCGGGGACGAGCGCTCGCGTTGTAGGCCAGCTCGGGGACGAGCGCTCGCGTTGTAGGCCAGCTCGGGGACGAGCGCTCGCGTTGTAGGCCAGCTCGGGGACGAGCGGTCGCGTTCTAGACCAGCTCGAGGACGAGCGCTCGCGTTGTAGGCCAGCTCGGGGACCAGTGCTCGCGTTGTAGGCCAGCTCGAGGACGAGCGCTCACGTTGTAGGCCAGCTCGGGGACAAGCGCTCACGTTGTAGGCGAGCTCCCAGACAAGCGCTCGCGTTCTAGACCAGCTCGTGGACAAGCGCTCGCGTTCTAGACCAGCTCATGGACAAGTGCTCGCGTCCTTACATTGTAATCTCTGTTTTACGTTTCTTTTCTTCACATTGACTCTCTATGAGCTTGTGGCGAGCTCGTGAAAGTGACGTGATTGTCATTGTTATACACAGCAGCACAGCACACGGTGCACACAGTGAAACGTATCCTCTGCATTAACCCATCACCCTGAGTGAGCAGTGGGCACCATAACAGGCGCCCGGGGAGCAGTGTGTGGGGACGGTACTTTGCTCAGTGGCACCTCAGTGGCACTTCAGGATTGGGATTCGAACCTGCAACTTTCTGATTACGGGGCTGCTTACTTAACCCTGGAGGAAAGTAGCAGAGGATGGTTGTGGATAGAGCTGCACGATTTGGGGAAAAAGACATATTGCGATTATTGAGATCAATATTGCGATATGCGATTGCAATATGATAAAGGACACTTCAATGAAAAGTTGCATGCTAATAGTGAAATGTTTAATTTCAAAGTGAAACATACAAACTACTTATAACAACCTGAAATGCCCAGTGCTTTCAAAATACAATATTCTACAAAATTAAATAATCACAAAAAACTCTTTACATTACTGTCGAACGACAAACCCTGGTAAGGCTAAACAACTGTTTTGATTATATTTGGCCATTATAAAATCCCGTATTATAGTTCTTACGTTTAACCAAAACGTTGTTTGGAGGCTGACTTGAACACAAGGATGCATAGCTTTGCTAGCTTAGCTAAGGTTAAGATTTGTAAACTGAGGTGAATTTCTTTAGGAAACCTTCAAAGTTTGAGAAAAACTAAACAGCTAAGAACAGTCTAAATAGTTAATGCCTACGTTTAGCCAAAACGTTGTTTGGAGGCTGACTTGAACACAGGAATGCTTAGCTTCTCTAGCTTAGCCTAGTTTAGCTAAGGTTAAGACTTATAATGGCCAAATATATTCAAAACCATTGTCCAGCCTTGCCTATGAAATGTAATCCCCGGGATCTGGTTTGGAGCGTACAGCGGTTTGTACAGCCCCAGGCAGCACAAGAGTGAGGCATTTTTATGCACTTCTCTCCATAGACATGTATATACTTCACTCCACAGCAGAGCCATCGCAATATGGCGGCGACGTTGACGTACGATGCAGTTCGTCATGCCGCGTCTACCCATATGTCGCCGAATCGAAAGTCATGTGACCAAATACGTCACATCCGACTGAAGCGAGACTTCAGAAGTGAGACTTCAGTCAGCTTGCAAACTTTGAGAGAATGAGTGATATGTTGCCGATCCAATCCATGTACTAATCATTTAAATCACAGCTTTTTGCGTTCATGTAATCGCACAGACTGACATCGCGATTACGATTAGATTAATCGTGCAGCACTAGTTGTGGACAAGCGCTCGCTTGTAGCACTCTAGTCCATACGTTGTAGTCTCTTTTTGTCTTTTTTCTTCTTCACATCGACTCTCTATGAGCTTTGATGTTCCTCACCAGCCACATGTGGAGCTGCGGTGCCTTTGTGTGTGAAAATGTCCCCTGACCATAATAGGTTCCACGCGGCCTGTCTCTCGATTAGGGACGCTCATTTATGAAGGGACTGGGAAGAAAAGTAGCGACTTCCTGTCACCTGGCTGCCAGCGTTCTGCTGTTCATCATGGACTCCCCGCAGAACGGTTCTCTCTTGAGATGCGGGTCTTGCAGAGCTGCGTGTGTTGATTGGTTCTGACGTGTATCTGATCTTTGTCCTCTGCAGAGTCATGTGGTTTTCGTCTGTCTTATGTTGTCTCTGAATATGAAACGAGGAGTCTGCTAAATGTCCTCCGGTGAACGTTCTACAGTTCGTTGTTCTGTGTGCTTTAAACCGGTTGTGATTGGACTCCTCAGATGTGTGAATTTGGTTCTAACGTTGTTATCCTGGTGCTTAGAGACGCCTCTGTCTGGACCCTTCAGCCTCTGAGAGTCTCTTTCACGGCCCCTGACAAAGAGGCGACTGTGCGCCGCCACCAGCGGGAACTTTATCAGTTCTCCAGGGCGCCCGTCTCCATCTGACCACAGACCGCGTCCAGCTGGAGAACGTCTGACGTCTCCTCCACAAAATTAGCTGCTTTTCACCAGAACGGACCCGGTCACCTCAAAACTACTTCCTGTCGCAGTTCTAAAAAGCTGTTATTCCACTGGTGACCTGGTCATGTGACCGGTTCAGGTCGGACTTCCCGCTTTTCCAGCTGGTGCGAACTGGGCGGAGCTACAGATCAGTTGCGTTTGAACTTGCTTCTGCCGTTTGCGGAGAAAAAATTGTCTCCTGACTCCCGTGGGCATGGCGCCGTTTTTGGCCTTCACTTGCGTTTCACCACTAACTGCTGGAATGTCCTGTCAAACCACCAGCCAATCAGAGCCCAGCTCTGTTTTTAGCCTGATATGGAAGTCGTGCTTTTCTGAACTTCAGAAAGTTTTTACGTCCATTGTGTGTGTGTGTGTGTGTGTGTGTGTGAGAGAGAGAGAGAGAGAGAGATGGGACAGAACTCCTGCCTGATTGGCCGTCCTCCAGACCCAATTAACAGCTTCTGACATCCCATGATGGAAGCAGCTTCCTGTGCCAGTACACATCTCCAGGCCCCGCCGCTTTCTAATGCTGTGGATGTTTGGGTTTTTAGGTGGGGAAGGACACTGTCCAGACGACTGAGGACCCGATTCTGAAGAGAGACATGCCGCCGGCGTTCATCAAGTGAGAACAGTTCCTCATTCAGAGGGTTCTTCTCCTGCTCTTTTACTCTAAGTTCCACTGTTCTGCAGTCTGCATCTGTTCCGTCCTGTTGCCGTCACCGCACTTCCCAGAAGACCATTTAGAACCGGCCGTGATATGATTACGACTCTGGCTGATCCCAGATCTGCATACGTTCTTAAACAAGTGAACCTCCGTCACGTCATTAATAATTTTCCAGACGTAGTCGAGCACTTTTTTTAAAAAAAATGGCGTATTTTTTTTTATAGTGAATCAGTCGTTCAGCGTTTATGATGCAGTGTCGCAGTGGGCGGGGCCGCGGCGGCCTGACAATGCCCTCCTGTGACCAGTGAAGAATGTGCCTCCTGTTCTAAATTTAGCACCGGCGTCCCTGTCCTCGCCCCGCCCCGCCCCGCCGGGCTGAAGGGCGGCGCCGACATGGCGGTTGTCCCGCACGATGTAACCTGATGTGCGGATTTGGGGGGGAGGTCTGGGAATGATGCATGGGGCCACGCCTACTTTTATTCCTTTATTTATTTCCTGCTATAAACACCGTCACCGTGGAAACCGTGCAGCCGCAGGCAGAAACGCTCAACCTTTCGCCTTCATCTCGCAGCGCCTGCATGTTGTAATGTGTCTTTGTTCTTCAGCAGTGGATGGTTTGATGTCTTCGCTAAGAATACATTTGGCTTCGTCTGGGCATAGAAACACGATCTAGATGTTCCAGGAGGAGTTTTTGGTTCAGTCCATAACCTGTAGCTTTAGTTATAAAACCTCCTTTTACTGAGGTCCTGACCTCTAGTTCCAACCTCTGTTCCTGTTAGCACCAGTTTGAGTTCCAGGTGTCTGGTTGAAGGTGTGGAAGGTTTCTGATAAGGTTTCAGATAAAGCCCCCCTTCTGCTCTGGTTCCAGGGTGGAGAACGCCTGTACCAAGCTGGTCCAGGCCGCCTCCATGCTGAAGGCTGACCCGTATTCCGTACCGGCCAGAGATTACCTCATTGATGGCTCCAGAGGGATCCTGTCGGGAACCTCCGACCTCCTGCTGACCTTCGACGAGGCCGAGGTGACATGAACAGAAGTAAAGTAATAAGGGATGTCGGAGCAGATCTGGAACCGTGACGTCATTCATTTTCCATCTGTCCAGGTCCGTAAGATTATCCGCGTGTGTAAAGGAATCCTGGAGTACCTGTCGGTGGCCGAGGTGGTGGAATCCATGGAGGACCTGATCACCTACACCAAGAATCTGGGACCCGGTGGGTTCTGTTCACAGCTGTGGGTTATTGTGTGTGTGTGTGTGTGTGTGTGTGTTTTATTTGTGGGGTGTATGTGTGGAACGCATCGTCATGGCCAAGTTTCTACAAAGTTTTTATTTTAGTAATTTGTATATAACTCCAGAATGTTATGAAGAAGTATGTGTGTCTTTCTCCAAACCTTTGGCCACCACTGTATGTATGTTTGTGTACGTCTGTGTGGAGTGTGTGTGTGTGTGTGGCTGTGTGGTGTGTATTAGTGTGTGTGTGTGTGTGTGTGTGTGTGGCTGTGGGGTGTGTATTAGTGTGTTGTGTGGTATGTTTGGTTTTGCGTGGGGTGTGTATTAGTTTGTGTGTGTGTGTGTGTGTATGTGTGGGGTTGTTGATCGCTGGTTGTTACTTCAGGGATGACTAAGATGGCGAAGATGATTGACGAGCGACAGCAGGAGTTGACGCACCAGGAGCATCGTGTCATGCTGGTCACGTCCATGAACACCGTCAAAGAGCTTCTACCCGTCCTCATCTCAGGTACGGAGGACAAACCTGGTCTTACACACACACACACACACACACACACACATCATCCTGTCTTATTGTTGTAAACTTTACACACATATACATACAAAATACACACACACACTAAAATACATACAACACACATAAACACACATTCAGATACAACACACACACACTTAAATACATACACACACAAATAATATACACTCACTCACATAAAGCATACACACACACACACACTCACTAAAATATATACAACACACAAACACACACTCACATACAACATATGCAAACATACATAAACAATATACACACTCACATACACACACACACACTCACATACAGCATACACAACATACTCACATACACACACGCACGCATACACACACACATTTTTGCTGAAAATATTTGAATGGCAGCTGATTATTGATCTGTGATTGGCTGATTGTAGGGATCAAAATTTTTGTTACGACCAAGACGTCATGCAGCCCGGGCGTGGAGGAGGCGCTGAAGAACCGCAACTTCACCATGGAGAAGATGTGCACCGAGATCAACGAGATCATCCGTGTTCTGCAGCTCACGTCGTGGGACGAGGACGCCTGGGCCAACAAGGTACGTCTGCTGTCTCGCCTCAAGGCATCATGGGTAACCTCCGCTCCACAGCGGCTCCAGATGTTCCCGCCCAAATTTCATCCTTTTTAGTTCTTCCCACCATGCCTCTGGGTTTCTCGCGTCCCCTCCTGCCGAATCCTGATGGGCCACGCCCTGCACTGTTCCTACATCTTCTTACTTCATGTCTTCTTTTGTTTTTTTTCCCTCCCTTTTTCCATTCTCTTCTTTCCTCCCCTGTAGAAGGTAAGCCCACCTGGAGCATGTCTGCCTGTTGTGGGAATTCTGACTGTGTGTGTGTGTGTGTTCTGCAGTGTTTTATGCGTGTTACCAGGTTCTGTCAGCTGATCGCAGGAACCACTGCTGTGTGTGTGTGTGTGTGTGTGTGTTCCTGCTGGATTTAGAACCGGTGCAGGAATGTTTCTGCTCCTTAATGCAGTTTGTCCAGTTTTTTCCTTGTACTGTTTTACCCCGGCCTGCCTCTCTCTCTCTCTCTCCCTCTCTCTCTCTCTCTCACACACACACACACACACACACACCTCCGTCACCACGTGGATGTGTTTTGATGTGAGTGTTGGTCTGAAACCTGAATTGTCTGCTCCTCTCCCGACGTGAACCCCCCCTCGCTGTGTCTGGTCCAATCCCATAATTCCTTGCTGCACTTCTTACTCTTGGTCTCAGCAGCGTGGTGTCTTTCAGACCTTTGACTGAAGATCTTCTGTAGTTGTTCCCCCACGTTCTCTGCACGTCCTGTGGGTGTGAATCGCGCTTTATTTCGGGTGTGAGTGGTCCTTGCGGCGTTATGGTACCCTCCGCGGTTTCGAGAGGCGAACACACAGCTCCTTCTTCAGGAGTGATTAGCGGTGACGACTGACTGGTGTTTGTAGTGGTGAGACGAGGCAAGTGACCTAAAAAGGAAAAACCGCCTCCTTATCACTTCAAGCTCCGCCCACCCGGCAGGCCAATGAGTCAGTCAGTCTCTCTCTCTCTCACACACACACACACACACACACACACACACACACACACACACACACCTATACATATTGTTACGTCCCTGGTCTAGGGTCAGTGACATAGCAAATGGGACAAAGGAGCAGAAACTCCGAAAACAACAAAACACACACAAAACAGTTCTGGTCAGTTGAGTTACGATTCAAAGTTATTCTTGTTCTCTTGTCACAATCCTTCACTTCACACCACTTCCTTCTCGCTTCACACCAACACCCTCTTCTTTTTGTCCCAAAGCAGACGCCATTTTAAGTCCTCTTCCCTATTACAGCCCACCAATCATGACAGGAAGGGGGAGGAGTCCAATCATGGGCTGATGAGGAGCCACCCTGCAACTTTACAGAGAGAGACACACACACACAAACAGAACATACACATACTCTGCCACGGGACGTCACAATATATATATACACACACACACACACACCTATATGTATATACACACACACCTGTACGTACATACACACACACACACACCTATACATGTACATAATGACACACAGATAGTACATATTTAGTGGTTTGCTGTTTGTCTGTTTTATTGATTCCTTACTTTAATCTGCATTCGTTCTGTGTGTGTGTATATGTATATGTGTGTTTTTTTTAACATGCATCCCTTTGCCCTGTGACCTTTCACCCCAGGATACAGAAGCCATGAAGAGGGCGTTGGCGCTGATCGACTCTAAAATGGCTCAGGCCAAGAACTGGCTCAGAGACCCCAACGCCCAAGCAGGTATTCTGGCCTCTGGGTCTCAGACGGGTGGGCAGCTTCGTTCCGTCTGTGACCTCTGACCTCCTTGCCTCTGTGACTCAGGGGACCCTGGAGAGCAGGCCGTGAGGCACATCCTGGACGAGGCGGGGAAAGTGGGCGAACTGTGCGCTGGGAAGGAGCGGCGGGACATCGTGGGGACGGCCAAGACCCTGGGTCAGCTGACCGACCAGGTTTCAGAGATGAGAGCCAGGTACAGAGGCCACGCCCCCTCCACAATGGCCAAGTGGGTTTTAGAATCTCCTTCTGGGCCAGCGGTGGTGAGTAGCCCCGCCTGTCGCGCGGGAGACCGGGGTTCCATTCCCCGATGGGGAGGCTCCCCGGGCGCCTGTCATGGTGACCACTGCTCACCGAGGGTGACGGTTAAATCACGGCGTTCCTCTCGGCATTTCAGCTTTATGAGCCTCCGAGGGGCCGTTTTTTTATCCGCTCCTCTCCTGTTTATGCTCGAGTTTATCGCTGGACGGGTGGGTAACACACTCGCCTATGAAACCCCACTTACTACCATCGTGTCCCTGAGCAAGACACTTAACCCTGAGTGTCTCCAGGGGGGGACTGTCCCTGTAACTACTGACTGTAAGACGCTCTGGATAAGGATGTCTGGTAAATGCTGGAAATGTAAATGAGTTCTTTTGTGGCAGATTTGTTTACTTCTGAAATCTCTGCAGGAAAAATGGACCTTCAGGTCTCTAGAGTCCTGGAAGATCCATGATAATCTGCATGTCTGCGAAGATGATGATGATGATAAAAACCTGCACGGTCTATGCAGGCAGGAAGTAGTAACACCGTGTCTCTCACTGCCTCCAGAGGTCAGGGGTCGACTCCAGTTGCCATGCAGAAGGCGCAGCAGGTGGCTCAGGGTCTGGACCACCTGACTGGGAAAGTGGAGAACGCTGCCCGAAAGCTGGAGGCCATGACCAACTCCAAACAGGCCATCGCCAAGAAGATCGATGCAGCACAGGTGGGTTCCGTGGCGACCTTTGGTGGTGTCACGATTATAGAAGATGCGTTCGCGTCTGTTGAAACACCACAACGGTGTCTCCCCTGCAGAACTGGCTGGCCGACCCCAACGCCCATCCGGAGGGGGAGGAGCATATCAAGTCCCTGCTGATGGAGGCCCGCAAGATCGCTGACCTTTGTGAAGACCCCAAGGAGAGGGAGGACATCTTGCGCTCCATCGGCGAGACGGCCGCCCTCACTGCCAAGCTGTCCGAGCTCAGGAGGCAGTACGTTCTCAGCCTCTCGTCGAGGATGCAGGTGACCTGTATCAGGGCGTGGCTTGAATAACGCTTCTCCACCCACAGGGGGAAGGGCGACACGCCCGAGGCCCGCGCCTTGGCCAAGCAGATCGCTACGGCGCTGCAGAACCTGCAGTCCAAGACCAACAAGGCCGTGGCCAACAGCAGACCGGCCAAAGCCGCCGTGCACCTGGAGGGCAAGATCGAGCAGGCGCAGCACTGGATCGACAACCCCACCCTGGACGACAGCGGCGTGGGTGGGCGCAGGCTCCGCCTCCTCCTCACTATGCGGAGCGCTCCGGGACGCGGATCCTAAACTTGTCCTGTCCTCCTGCTCGCGTCTGCAGGTCAGGCTGCCATCCGGGGCCTGGTAGCTGAGGGCCGCCGCCTCGCCAACGCCCTGCTGGGACCCCAGAGGCACGAGCTGATGGGCAAGTGTGAGCAGGTGGACCAGCTGATGGGGCAACTGGCTGAACTGGCCGCCCGCGGGGAAGGGGACACGCCCAAGGCCCGCGCCATCGCCCAGCAGCTGCAGGAAGCCCTGAAGGTAGGTTGGATCACGGGGAACCATGCTCCTCATCCGGAACAGAGTAGCGAGTTTGGGGCTAGAACCTCCACTGGTGGGGCGGTTTGGGGACGAATGTGAACCTCAGACATTAGTAAAGGACTCAGTTCGAAAGCCACGCCCATCACTGGCTCCATGCAAGTTGTGTTCACGATCGGGTGACTGAGCTTCTCCTCAACTTCCTGCAGGATCTGAAGGGGAAGATGCAGGAGGCGATGACCCAGGAAGTGTCCGACATTTTCAGCGACACGACCACGCCCATTAAACTGTTGGCAGTGGCGGCAACTGCGCCTCGCGACGCTCCCAACAGGGAGGAGGTGCGAAAACGCACAATGCGTTGGAATGCTGTTATCGGAATTCCATTTAAATTCAACATTTCCACACGTTCCCGTTTTCTGCAAGGTGTTTGAAGAGAGGGCCGCCAACTTTGAGAGCCACGCCTCCAGGCTGGGGGCCACGGCAGAGAAGGCGGCGGCTGTGGGCACGGCTAACAGGAGCACAGTGGAGGGTATCCAGGCATCGGTGAAGTCTGCCAGGGAGCTCACACCACAGGTACCACGCTGTGTGTGTGTGTGTGTGTGTGGCCGTGTGTGTGTTTCCTGAGATTGGGTCCGTGATTGGTCTGTAATCATTAGGTGGTCTCAGCGGCCCGTATTCTGCTGAAGAACCCTGGGAACCAGGCAGCGTATGAACACTTTGAGACCATGAAGAACCAGTGGATTGACAACATGGAGAAGATGACTGGTAATGCAGCTGCTCTCTTTAATCTAATGAACTCTATTTAATCATCTGGCGATGAAGCAAATTAAACTCTGACCTTTGACCCCCAGGTTTGGTGGATGAGGCCATTGACACCAAGTCCCTTCTGGACGCCTCTGAAGAGGCCATCAAGCACGACCTAGAGAAGTGCCGAGTGGCCATGGCCAACCACCAGCCTCAGATGCTGGTCGCCGGGGCAACAAGCATTGCCCGACGGGCCAATCGGATCCTCCTGGTGGCCAAGCGGGAGGTGGAGAACTCGGAGGACCCAAAGTTCAGGGAGACAGTGAAGGCCGCTTCAGACGAGCTCAGCCAGACCATCTCGCCAATGGTCATCAATGCCAAAGCTGTGGCTGGCAACATCCAGAACCAAGGTTGGACGCAACTTCCTGTCATGGAGATCTGTCTCCAGGCCCTAGCATGCATTTCCCATTCTAATGGGTTCTGTGGGTTCCAGGGCTCAAGACTAACTTGCACCGAATTTTCTTTGGCATCACACATAATAAGCCGTTTTACAGGTTCATTTTTTCTCCTTTTTAAATCGTTATAATATAGAATATATTGACCTGTAGATGATTAACGAACAATCTGTTTGACATGAAGTTCTTTATTTGAAGCACAATTCTACAAGGAAGGTAACTTACTGAGAACGTGTTGGGGCTTAAAGTGCTTCACTGAGCTGAAATTAAACAAGATATAAATTAAAAATGTTTTAGCTGATCATCTCGGCCTGATGACCTGTTCCAGGACATTTATGGCTGCATGTAGAGCTGCATGTAGAGCTGCATGTAGAGCTGCATGTAGAGCTGCATGTAGAGCTGCATGTAGAGCCCTGGTGTTCAGATGGTCAAAACGAATAAACATGCCAGACCACCTTATAATCTGAGCATCGTGTATTGAGCTTGGAGACCTCCTGGAAAGTTTCACTGCTCCTCTGCTTCTCAGGTCTGCAGAAGGGCTTCCTGGACTCTGGCTACCGGATCCTAGGTGCCGTGGCCAAGGTGAGGGAGGCGTTCCAGCCTCAGGAGCCCGACTTCCCCCCGCCGCCTCCCGACCTCGATCAGCTGCAGGTACGTCCGTCCTCCACACGTGATGCTTCATGTCCGCTGTCAGAGTTCCCCATACCGAGTCGTTCGGGTTCCAGATCAACGACGAGGCCGCTCCTCCCAAACCCCCCCTGCCTGAGGGCGAAGTGCCCCCACCGAGACCCCCACCGCCAGAGGAGAAGGACGAGGAGTTTCCCGAGCAGAAGGCCGGCGAGATGGTGAGCGAGCCCATGATGGTGGCGGCGCGGCAGCTTCACGACGAGGCGCGCAAGTGGTCCAGCAAGGTGAGAAGCATCTCCACCTGGACGTCCAGCCAATCAGTAGAACCCCTGGTATGATGCTGCTCGTCTGCCGTTTCCAGGGCAACGACATCATCGGTGCTGCCAAGCGAATGGCGCTGCTCATGGCCGAGATGTCCCGCCTGGTCCGCGGCGGCAGCGGCAACAAGAGGGCGCTCATCCAGTGCGCCAAGGACATCGCCAAGGCGTCCGACGAGGTGACGCGCCTCGCCAAGGAGGTGGCCAAACAGTGTACCGACAAACGGATCCGGACCAACCTGCTCCAGGTTCGAGCGAAACGCCGTTACTCCAGCAGAGCACAACCCTGAGGTTCTTAGTAGATGCTCAACAAAACCGGCATATTTACACAACCGCCGTTACTCGAGCACAACAGAACCATGAGTTCTAACGCTAGTACGTTCCCCCAGGGTTCTTAGTAGATCCCCACCAAACCGGCATATTTACACAACCACTGTTACTCTGTAGAGCAGAAACCAGAGTTCTAACGCTAGTACGTTCCCCCGGGGTTCTTAGTACATCCCCACCAAAACCGGCATATTTACACAACCGCCGTTACTCGAGCACAACAGAACCCTGAGTTCTAACGCTAGTACGTTCCCCCAGGGTTCTTAGTAGATCCCCACCAAAACCGGCATATTTACACAACCACTGTTACTCTGTAGAGCAGAAACCAGAGTTCTAACGCTAGTACGTTCCCCCGGGGTTCTTAGTACATCCCCACCAAAACCGGCATATTTACACAACCGCCGTTACTCGAGCACAACAGAAACCAGAGTTCTAACGCTAGTACGTTCCCCCAGGGTTCTTAGTAGATCCCCACCAAAACCGGCATATTTACACAACCGCCGTTACTCGAGCACAACTGAGACCTGTTTTCTAACGCTAGTACGTTCCCCCGGGGTTCTTAGTAGATCCCCACCAAAACCGGCATATTTACACAACCGCCGTTACTCGAGCACAACAGAAACCAGAGTTCTAACGCTAGTACGTTCCCCCAGGGTTCTTAGTAGATCCTCAACAAAACCGGCATATTTACACAACCGCTGTTACTCGAGCACAACTGAGACCTGTTTTCTAACGCTAGTACGTTCCCCCGGGGTTCTTAGTAGATCCCCACCAAAACCGGCATATTTACACAACCGCCGTTACTCGAGCACAACAGAAACCAGAGTTCTAACGCTAGTACGTTCCCCCAGGGTTCTTAGTAGATCCCCACCAAAACCGGCATATTTTCACAATCGCTGTTACTCGAGCACAACAGAACCCTGAGTTCTAACACTAGTATGTTCCCCCAGGGTTCTTAGTAGATCCCCACCAAAACCGGCATATTTACACAACCGCCGTTACTCGAGCACAACAGAAACCAGAGTTCTAACGCTAGTACGTTCCCCCAGGGTTCTTAGTAGATCCCCACCAAACCGGCATATTTACACAACCGCCGTTACTCGAGCACAAACAGAAACCAGAGTTCTAACGCTAGTACGTTCCCCCAGGGTCTTAGTAGATCCCCCACCAAAACCGGGCATATTTACACAACCGCCGTTACTCGAGCACAACAGAAACCAGAGTTCTAACGCTAGTACGTTCCCCCAGGGTTCTTAGTAGATCCCACCAAAAACCGGCATATTTACACAACCGCCGTTACCGAGCAGAACAGAACCATGAGTTCTAACGCTAGTATGTTCCCCAGGGTTCTTAGTAGATCCCCACCAAAACCGGCATATTTACACAACCGCCGTTACTCGAGCACAACAGAACCATGAGTTCTAACGCTAGTACGTTCCCCCAGGGTTCTTAGTAGATCCCACCAAAACCGGCATATTTACACAATCGCTGTTACTCGAGCACAAAACCAGAGTTCTAACGCTAGTACGTTCCCCCAGGGTTCTTAGTAGATCCCCACCAAAACCGGCCATATTTACACAACCGCCGTTACTCGAGCACAACAGAACCCTGAGTTCTAACGCTTAGTACGTTCCCCCAGGGTTCTTAGTAGATCCTCACCAAAACCGGCATATTTACACAACCGCTGTTACTCCAGCACAACTGAACCATGAGTTCTAACACTAGTACGTTCCCCCGGGGTTCTTAGTACATCCCACCAAAACCGGCATATTTACACAACCGCCGTTACTCGAGCACAACAGAACCATGAGTTCTAACGCTAGTACTGTTCCCCCAGGGTTCTTAGTAGATCCCCACCAAAACCGGCATATTTACACAATCGCTGTTACTCGAGCACAACAGAACCCTGAGTTCTAACACTAGTACGTTCCCCCAGGGTTCTTAGTAGATCCCCACCAAAACCGGCATATTTACACAACCGCCGTTACTCGAGCACAACAGAAACCAGAGTTCTAACGCTAGTACGTTCCCCCAGGGTTCTTAGTAGATCCCCACCAAAACCGGCATATTTACACAACCGCCGTTACTCGAGCACAACAGAACCCTGAGTTCTAACGCTAGTACGTTCCCCCCAGGGTTCTTAGTAGATCCCCACCAAAACCGGCATATTTACACAACCGCCGTTACTCGAGCACAACATGAACCATGAGTTCTAACAGCTAGTACGTTCCCCCGGGGTTCTTAGTACATCCCCACCAAAACCGGCATATTTACACAACCGCCGTTACTCGAGCACAACAGAAACCAGAGTTCTAACGCTAGTACGTTCCCCCCAGGGTTCTTAGTAGATCCCCACCAAAACCGGCATATTTACACAACGCCGTTACTCGAGCACAACAGAACCCGAGTTCTAACGCTAGTACGTTCCCCCAGGGTTCTTAGTAGATCCCCACCAAAACCGGCATATTTACACAACCGCCGTTACTCGAGCACAACAGAACCCTGAGTTCTAACGCTAGTACGTTCCCCCAGGGTTCTTAGTAGATCCCCACCAAAACCGGCATATTTACACAACCCGCCGTTACTCGAGCACAACAGAACCCTGAGTTCTAACGCTAGTACGTTCCCCCAGGGTTCTTAGTAGATCCCCACCAAAACCGGCATATTTACACAACCGCTGTTACTCGAGCACAACAGAACCATGAGTTCTAACACTAGTACGTTCCCCCAGGGTTCTTAGTAGATCCCCACCAAAACCGGCATATTTACACAACCGCCGTTACTCGAGCACAACAGAAACCAGAGTTCTAACGCTAGTACGTTCCCCCAGGGTTCTTAGTAGATCCCCACCAAAACCGGCATATTTACACAACCGCCGTTACTCGAGCACAACAGAAACCAGAGTTCTAACGCTAGTACGTTCCCCCAGGGTTCTTAGTAGATCCCCACCAAAACCGGCATATTTACACAACCGCCGTTACTCGAGCAGAACAGAACCATGAGTTCTAACGCTAGTATGTTCCCCCAGGGTTCTTAGTAGATCCCCACCAAAACCGGCATATTTACACAACCGCCGTTACTCGAGCACAACAGAACCCTGAGTTCTAACGCTAGTACGTTCCCCCAGGGTTCTTAGTAGATCCCCACCAAAACCGGCATATTTACACAATCGCTGTTACTCGAGCACAACAGAACCCTGAGTTCTAACGCTAGTACGTTCCCCCAGGGTTCTTAGTAGATCCCCACCAAAACCGGCATATTTACACAACCCGCCGTTACTCGAGCACAACAGAACCCTGAGTTCTAACGCTAGTACGTTCCCCCAGGGTTCTTAGTAGATCCTCAACAAAACCGGCATATTTACACAACCGCTGTTACTCCAGCACAACTGAACCATGAGTTCTAACACTAGTACGTTCCCCCGGGGTTCTTAGTACATCCCCACCAAAACCGGCATATTTACACAACCGCCGTTACTCGAGCACAACAGAACCCAGAGTTCTAACGCTAGTACGTTCCCCCAGGGTTCTTAGTAGATCCCAACAAAACGGCATATTTACAACAATCGCTGTTTACTCGAGCACAAAGAACCCTGAGTTCTAACGCTAGTCCGTTCCCCCCGGTATCCCCACCAAAACCGGCATATTTACACAACCGCCGTTACTCGAGCACAACAGAAACCAGAGTTCTAACGCTAGTACGTTCCCCCAGGGTTCTTAGTAGATCCCCACCAAAACCGGCATATTTACACAATCGCTGTTACTCGAGCACAACAGAACCCTGAGTTCTAACACTAGTACGTTCCCCCAGGGTTCTTAGTAGATCCCCACCAAAACCGGCATATTTACACAACCGCCGTTACTCGAGCACAACAGAAACCAGAGTTCTAACGCTAGTACGTTTCCCCCAGGGTTCTTAGTAGATCCCCACCAAAACCGGCATATTTACACAACCGCCGTTACTCGAGCACAACAGAAACCAGAGTTCTAACGCTAGTACGTTCCCCAGGGTTCTTAGTAGATCCCCACCAAAACCGGCATATTTACACAACCGCCGTTACTCGAGCACAACAGAAACCAGAGTTCTAACGCTAGTACGTTCCCCCAGGGTTCTTAGTAGATCCCACCAAAACCGGCATATTTACACAACCGCCGTTACTCGAGCAGAACAGAACCATGAGTTCTAACGCTAGTATGTTCCCCCAGGGTTCTTAGTAGATCCCCACCAAAACCGGCATATTTACACAACCGCCGTTACTCGAGCACAACAGAACCCTGAGTTCTAACGCTAGTACGTTCCCCCAGGGTTCTTAGTAGATCCCCACCAAAACCGGCATATTTACACAATCGCTGTTACTCGAGCACAACAGAACCCTGAGTTCTAACGCTAGTACGTTCCCCCAGGGTTCTTAGTAGATCCCCACCAAAACCGGCATATTTACACAATCGCTGTTACTCGAGCACAACAGAACCCTGAGTTCTAACACTAGTACGTTCCCCCAGGGTTCTTAGTAGATCCTCAACAAAACCGCCATGTTTACACAACTGCCGTTACTCTGTAGAGCAGAAATGCGAGTTCCAAGACTAGTATGTTCTTCCAGAGTTCTTAGCGCTCCGTTCCGGTCCGTGTTCCCACAGGTGTGTGAGCGGATCCCCACCATCAGCACGCAGCTGAAGATCCTCTCCACCGTCAAGGCCACCATGCTGGGCCGCACCAACATCAGCGAGGAGGAGTCTGAGCAGGTGAGAATCTCCTCTGCACAATGCTGTCAAGAACCAAACTTTGTTCATGTGGTTCTAACCGTCTTTCGTGTGTCTCAGGCTACAGAGATGCTGGTGCACAATGCGCAGAACCTGATGCAGTCGGTGAAGGAGACGGTGAGGGAGGCGGAGGCGGCCTCCATCAAAATCAGAACGGATGCCGGATTCACCCTCCACTGGGTCCGGAAGACCCCGTGGTACCAGTAGGAACCCGGCGGCTCCGGTTCTGGAGTCCAGTCTCTTTGTTTCTGTCCAACGTTCTGCAGCAGAACGCGGAACGTGCCTTGTTTCTTTTCGGTAGCGGGTGGATCTATTGCCTTCTCTGGGAATTTTTATAGAACTTTATACAGGTGGTTGTATGTTTCATTTCTTTCTGTGTCCTTTTCACGTTTTCAACTTTTCTTGCCTGAATAAGTTTTATTTCTGAATATTATAGTCAGTAATAAAACCGAAACACAGCTTTTATATCGATCTTCTTCTCGCTATTAATGTCCACTTATAAGAATATAAGAAGGGCGAGTTTCATGTTGTTCCCAGAAAAATCACTAATGGGAGTGTACCATATTAAAATGTGGTGAAGAAGGACGTTGTCTCTGCTTTCTGCCAAACACCAATAAAATACTCTAGAACACAGACACACAGTCATTTGGAGGGAGGATGTGTGGTTGAGAGCGGTTTGAATGTAAATACGTCAGTCTCCATAAAACTGTTCTAATGTGCCTTGTAATAAAGATGATTTTCCCTCATTTATTGCTCCTGTGGATATTTTATTGTAATCAAATCGTGGATGATTTCAGTTAGATCAGTTTCATGGATCATCATCATATATTCAAAATCAGTTTCATTATTCAAGACTTTGCGTTTTAAATGTATTTTTATTTTTAGCATTGACAAATTAGCATTCATTTGCACAAAATAAATCTGTATTTGTTTATATATGTTCTGCACTTTATGACGTTTGCTATGTTTTATTATACCTGTACCTTTCATGTAAAATATCACATGCAGCTGTGCAATTTTACATGCATTATAATCCATGAAACTCCCTCAACTGCTCATCATTGCTGCAGTAAACCTACTCTGAAAATGACATCGTAGTGGGACCTTCAGACGCGGACTCTGCATTGACGCAGTGCAGTGATGTTGCTCGCTGAATTTCTGGTTTTTCCTCGATTGCTAAGACACATTCCTGGAAAGCAGCTCTCCGTTTCCCTAAACTGTGAACACAAAACCAAACTTTCACCCCAAAACAGTTCAGTGCTCTAAACTGAACTATGCTGTCAAATCATGCCTCGAGTCCATCTAGATTAAAAACTCTACTGAGTCGTCACTAAACACTACATAAAAAAAGGACAACACAATGCTCAGGACATGAAGCAGTAGAAATATATATGAAAATATACAAGAGTGCATTACTCCACCACAGCATTATTTCTCCCTCCTGGGTCAGACCTCAGGACTTCATCTGCATCACAGGCCCCATTTTCTCTGGCCAGGCAATGGGGGTGAAAAATGCCCTGGCATGCCATATCAAGGCTTGACACACCCATGTCACCACAGGCCAGTTCCATGGCTTGCAGGAGATTTTCCCCTGGTGTAACTTTGGCGTTCCTATACCTTCCACCGCCATGAGGAGACGATAAAGTGAATGGGAGTAAATGGAAAGTACTTACCGAGATCCGTGTTGATGTGTAGTTGTGTAGTATATGTGGCGCCGCTTTAAAGTGTTTGACGGTAAAGTGAATAGTGCGTAGTTGTGTAGTATATGTGGCGCCGCTATTAGGTGTTTGACGGTAAAGTGAATGGCGTGTAGTTGTGTAGTATATGTGGCGCCGCTATTAGGTGTTTGACGGTAAAGTGAATAGTGCGTAGTTGTGTTGTATATGTGGCGCCGCTATTAGGTGTTTGATGGTAAAGTGAATGTTGTGTAGTAGTGTAATACATGTGGCGCCGCTATTAGGTGTTTGACGGTAAAGTGAATAGTGCGTAGTTGTGTAGTATATGTGGCGCCGCTATTAGGTGTTTGACGGTAAAGTGAATGGTGCGTAGTTGTGTAGTATATGTGGCGCCGCTATTAGGTGTTTGACGGTAAAGTGAATAGTGCGTAGTTGTGCAGTATATGTGGCGCCGCTATTAGGTGTTTGACGGTAAAGCGAATGGCGTGTAGTTGTGTAGTATTTGTGGCGCCGCTATTAGGTGTTTGACGGTAAAATGAATGGTGCGTAGTTGTGTAGTATATGTGGCGCCGCTATTAGGTGTTTGACGGTAAAGTGAATGGTGCGTAGTTGTGTAGTATATGTGGCGCCGCTATTAGGTGTTTGAAGGTTAAGTTCTTGATCAAGTTAATAAATGTTTCTTTCTAATCCAATTTATCTATAACATTGGTTGTCATGTATATTGTAATCTTTTTAAAGTTTGATGTAAAATTCGATTGTCTAAAACATTATTCTCACACAAGCTGCTTTTCTCTGGAACTTCTGACAGGGCAAAAACTCACACAGATTTCTGTGCCTCAGAAGATCAAGATATGACAAGGTGGCCAAAACCTGGTGACAAGCTAATAACAATAACCGTCTCTGTTCCAGGTGAAGTTCTAGCTCCTTTTGGACGAGACACCAGAGCTCAGTCTGAAGTATGAAAGAGTCAAACTCGTCTTTTCAGTGTCTCTCCAGCCTCTTTTCCTCTAATGTTCCTGTAAGATACGTGCAGTGAATACGCGGAACGTTACTGTTCCGGGCTTTTCAGATGGAGCATTTTCTTTTATTCTGTTCCCTCTGCCAGTCAAGTCCTGCAAGTTGAAAAGTGATGAATAACTGAACAGAAATGAACAAGATAACAAGATCTCATCACAGAGAAAAGCACATGTGGATGTTCAGCACAGCCATGAAGGCCTTCTGAGATGCTCCATCGCTCACTCCACATTAAACAGTGAACGCAGGAGCTCTGCTGCAGTTCCTGCTGCAGGAAGAGGGTCAGTGGTGGCCTAGCGGTTAAGGAAGTGGCCCCGTAATCAGAAGGTTGCTGGTTCAAACCCCGCTGAGTTGCCCCTGAGCAGAGCACAGTCCCCACACACTGCTCCCCGGGCGCCTGTCATGGTGCCCACTGCTCACTCAGGGTGATGGTTAAATGCAGAGGACAAATTTCACTGTGTGCACCGTGTGCTGTGCTGCTGTGCATCACAAGTGACAATCACTTCACTTCAAATAATCATACAGCATGATACCGAGACACCGACATCCAGGCGTTCTAGGTCAGACGTACCAGACGTAATAAAACATGGGACATGTTGACTAACTTCAGGTTCTCGTAATGTCCTGAGGTTCTTCAGTCAGTGTGAACAAGGCGCTTATTTCTGTGAGAAGCCGGTTCCAAACCTACGTAAGTAGAGAATTCAACAGAAAAACAATAAGAACGTACATACAGTAACGTTCCGTGATCGTAATACCAGCTGGCCAAGGATGTGAGAGTCCCGTGTTACGTGTCCATATTGAAGAGGACATTAAAATCCGCCTGTACGGTTAATATTGTCGCTACGTGTGTACGTCTCTCTCTCCATTCGTATAAATTTAACTGCAGTTTCTGCTTCTAACACGTCATTTTGCAGAATGAAGCAGGAACCTCCAGTGAAGAGTTAGAGGGGTTCCGCTCCCTCATTTCATTTAGCTTTGGAGACATTAGGGTTCCTGTGGAACGTCCTTCATCATATATGGATCGCTGGAGAACCCGGCCAGAGGCGACAGTGGCAAGGAACAAGTCCATGAAAAAGGAACCCAGGCTCAGCAGGTGGAACCAATCCTCCTCTGGTCAGCAGCGTGAGCTGCATCTTCTGAGACGTTCTCAACTTTGTTAAATGTTTTGTAGAAATGCATTAAATTACTTTCCGTGTTCTGGTCAATTAAATGTACCGTATGGGGTCCAGACGGCGGTCTGCTAGAACATGGGTACCACCACTCTAACCACTGGTGGATTTTGTATGTAAAGCTGCCATCTAGTGGAGAAAAGAATCTCTAGCGTCAGCTAGAACATTCTAATGATTAATGGGATCTATCAGCACCCACGTGCCACCTCTGTACGTTTTATTCGTTCATAGAACCCCATCAAACAGAACCGTGGAGGCTGTACATGAGGAACCACCTTGGGTTTTATTGAAAAATATAACCGTTCTTCCAAACGTGCGAGTAAATACATCCGAGTATAAGAACAGAACAACTGAGAATAAATCCTAAACTATGAGCGAGTACTAGGCGAATATACGGAACCCTTCCACGAATTAATTCTACACCGGTTTCAAGAACGTCACTGCCTCGCAGAACATCTTCAAATACAAAAAAAACCACGATGCCGAACAGCGTCCACAAGGCGCCGCGTCCATTCACCCAACGGTTCTATGCAGAACATGGTCTAGAACAGCTCCTGTGCTCACGGGAATCTTTTTTTGAGGTCCGGTTCGGAACGTTCTTGTGTTCTAGTGTGTCGTGATTAAAAAAATCCAGCATGGAGGTCACCGTCCCCGCCGTGTCCCGGCGTATGAAGCACGCCGGTAACAGGAACCTCCTACACCCTGATCTCGTCCTCGTCCTCGTCCATGAAGGCGAAGTCCCTCTCGTCGTCGCCACGCGGGGAGCTGAACTTGGCGCTGTCCGTGTCCCCGTGCGCCAGGGAGCCCGAGCTGGAGACGGAGCAGCTGTCCAGGTGATGGTGGCTCCTGCCTCG